>NC_053024.1:39546278-39644545 GCF_003073215.2 Triticum urartu
CCAGCAAGCCTACGATGGAATTACTCACGCACGGCGGTGAGCATCATGAAATTGGTGATGGAGGATGGTTGATGATGACGACGGCGACGAATCCCCCTCTCCGGAGCCCCGAACGGACTCCAGATCAACCCTCCCGAGAGGTTTTAGGGCTTGGCGGCGGCTCCGTATCGTAAAACGTGATGATTTCTTCTCTCAGATTTTTCTCTCCCTGAAAGCCAATATATAGAGTTGGAGTTGGCGTCGGAGGGTTCCCAGGGGGCCGACGAGGTAGGGGGCATGCCCTAGGAGGGGGGCGCGCCCCCCACCCTCGTGGACAGGGTGTGGGCCCCCTGATCTTCATCTTTGGTGAGGATTTTTTTATTTATTGTATGGTATTCCGTGGAGTTTCAGGTCATTCCGAGATATTTTGTTTTCTACACATAAAACAACATCATGGCAATTCTGCTGAGAACAGTGTCAGTCCGGGTTAGTTCCATTCAAATCATACAAGTTAGAGTCCAAAACAAGGGCAAAAGTGTTTGGAAAAGTAGATACGACGGAGACGTATCAGTGGTGGACATGCACAAGATTCCATCTATGCCCACCAATGTCGAGTGGGGTGATGCCTCGTCCTCTAAGGTACTGGGACTTGGCAAGGTTGTCATTTCTCATGATCTCACGATCGAGAAAGTCATGCTTGTTGAGTCCCTTGCATACAATTTACTTTCCGTTTGTCAAGTTGCACTCATGGGATTTGCCACTTTCTTTGATATTGATACCGTGGCCCTCTTGTGGAGCAAGACTCTTAAAGTACCCTTTGTTGGGCATGTCGCGAACAGTCTCTATGTGATTAACTTTTCGGAGCGACCCACTAAGACCGTGACATGCCTAATGGCTAAAGTTGATGTGGGATGGCTTCGGCATCGCCGTTTAGCCCATGTCAATATGAGATCTTTGCAAAGTCTTCTCAAGGGGGACCATGTTCGTGGACTAACAAATGTTAGTTTTGCTAAAGATCGTGCTTGCAGTGCTTGTATCGAAGGAAAGCTACATGAGAAGGCTCACCCTCCCACGACTATCATTTACTCGAAGAGGCCTGTGGAGCTCCTTCACTTGAATCTCTTTGGGCCTCCATCCTTTGATAGTCTTGGAGGTAGAAAGTATTGCTTGGTGATTGTGGATGATTATTCAAGATACACTTGGGTGTGCTTCTTCAAGAGGAAGAGTGAGACCCAACAAACCATCATTGATTTTGCAAATGAATCTTAACGCCAACACAATGCAAAGATCTTGACGATAAAAAGTGACAATGGCACCGAGTTCAAGAACTACACCTTGGATGAGTTTCTTAGTGATGAGGGGATCAAGCATCAATATTCCACACCTTACACCCCTAAACAAAATGGTGTAGCGGAGAGGAAGAACCGGACGTTGATGGATGCGGCAAGAACCATGATGGCGGAGTTCAAGTCTCCATACAACTTTTGGGATGAAGCCATCAACACCGCGTGTCATGCATCCAAGCGGCTCTATCTCCGCAAAGGATTGAACAAGACTCCATATGAGATTCTCACCGGTAACAAGCCCAACCGCAAGTACTTCCAGGTGTTCGGGTGTAAGTGTTTCATTCTCAAGAAAGGTGTTCGTTTGTCTAAATTCGAGGCTAGAGCTTATGAGGGCATATTTGTCGGTTATGCTACAAACTCTCATGCTTACCGTGTCCTCAATAAATCCACGGGACTTATTGAGGAGACGTGTAACGTGGAGTTTGATGAGAATAACAGCTCCCAAGTGCAGCAAAGTGGTACTTGTGATGTAGGTGATGAAATTCCTCCCCAAGCCATAAGAAGAATGGGTGTTGGTTTTATCCTACCCATTGAGGAACCCCTTGTGGCCGAAGGAGAAGGACAATGTTCCACTCAAGTGGAACCATCACCAACCCAAGACCCACACGCTTCTGAAGAACAAAGTGAAGGACCTCAACCTCATGAACAAGATCAAGGGCAAGATCAACCTCAAGATGGTGTTGAACCACCAAGTGATGCCCAAGGTCAAGTTCTCTCCTCCGAGCAATTCCAAGATCAAGAGCAGCCTCAAGATCAAGAACAAGCTCATGACAACGCTCAAGATGATCAAGTTTCCGCTCCTCAAATCACTCCTGAGGAGGAATTGGAGCATCGTGCCACCAAGATTGCATCCAAGCTCACTACCAAGGGTCATCTCATGACGAATGTGCTTGGAAGCATCCGAAAGGGGGTAAGCACTCGTAGACAACTAGCAAACTATTGTGAACATCATGCGTTTGTCTCTTGTGTTGAACCCCAAAAGGTCTATGAGGCGCTCGAGGACGGATTGGCTTAATGCCATGCATGAGGAACTCAACAACTTTGAGCACAACAAGGTGTGGAGATTGGTGCCAAGGCCAACGAGGAATCATAATATCATTAGAACCAAGTGGATATTCAAGAACAAGCAAGATGCTCATGGGATTATCGTTTGCAACAAGGCTCGATTGGTAGCACAAGGCTACTCCCAAGTCGAGGGTATCGACTACGGTGAAACCTTTGCTCCCGTTGCTCACCTTGAATCCATTCGTTTGTTGATTGCTTATGCTTCTCATCATAACTTTAAGTTGCAACAAATGGATGTGAAGAGTGCTTTTCTTAATGGTCCTATTAATGAGTTGGTGTATGTCAAACAACTCCCCGGGTTCGAGGATCCCTATTTCCCGATCATGTGTACCAACTCGATAAGGCACTCTATGGCCTTCAACAAGCCCCACGTGCGTGGTATGACCACCTTACCGAGTTGTTGCAAGATCGTGGGTTTGAAATTGGGAAAATCGACACCACTCTTTTTACTAAGAAGGTCAAAGGGGAGTTTTTTGTGTGCCAACTATATGTTGATGATATTATCTTTGGTTCCCCTAACAAAGCTTTCAATGAGAAATTTGCCGCTCTCATGACCTCAAAGTTCAAGACACTACTAGGAAAAGGCCTACTAATGGCGCACCGGTTTTTCCTACTAATGGCGCATCACAGGTGCGCCATTAGTAGCACGCCACTAGTAATTTTTACTAATGGCGCACCACTGGTGCGCCATTAGTATCTGGTATACTAATGGCGCACCATCTAGTGCGCCATTAGTATATAACACCATGCGCCATCAGTGTGCCTCCCAGGGGCCATATTTAACCATGTGCTTTGGCACACTAATGGCGCACTGCGGATGGATGCGCCAATAGTATACTTGGCATACTAATGGCGCACTCTGTAGTGATGCGCCATTGGTATGAATATTAGGTTTTTTTTACTTTTCTGATTTTTGCACATGTTACAAAATATATTATTTGACAGAATATAGACAGTAGCACACAGCAACAACAGATTCATCGAATACAATAGAAGATTAGTCTCCGAATACAATTCATCATATTAGTCTCCGAATTCAAAAGACTGAACAAAGATAAAACATTACAAGTCTGGAGACCGCGAGTATCGAGTTTGTCAGAAGTAATACTAATCCTAACAAGTCCTACTAATCATCATCATACAACTTCTACTCGTTATTCATAACAAGTCATACGATCATCATCTTGATAGTCTTCGAACCAACCCTACTTAATTGTTCTTAGCACATGATCATCAGTATTAGGCAGGACCTAAATACCCTATTTAAGCTAAAATAGCATAAAACAATATAGACCCTGACACTCCATTATGGAGAATGGAGAACATCCTGTCTCCAATTCTTGCGCTTCACTTCCTTTTGCTTCCAAGAAGCTCCTTACGACTGTCCATACATTTTTTTCATCCTTTGATTTTCATGCCTCCACTTCTTTTAGAAATCTCGTATGGACAGTTGAGATTCGTAGGACGACCTGGCTATATGTTCAAAACATTAACACTACCTTTCAGATACATCATATGAGGCACACAATTCTCTGGGATTATCTGTTGAAAAACATAGTAATAACTTCATAGTTAGCAATGATGTACTAGTTTTAGAAGTATGCAAAAGATGCACGGATGTCGTAATAGTAAAAATCTTACCAGGGTATCTCCATGGTAGTTACCGTAGTTGAACACATGCACTAGTGGCACGTATTTACCATAATGTTGAGGAGTTTGATTGTAGATATTGTAATTCTCAATGTCAGTACAAAATCCGACCAAATGATTTTTCTCCTTGTAAGTTGTTAATTCGGAGCCATCGGTGTAGTGGGTTTTGTCTACAATCTCCCGCACATTCTTTGAACAATAAAAATAAGCTATCAATGGAAATAAGCTGTCAACTAATTTGAAATAAACAATATAAATTAGCTAATAACTATGTTTGAGAAACTCACATAGCGGTAGAACTGGAGGCGTATCAACAAGGACCCAAATGTCCATATTGTCTTGGTTGATGTCAGGATTACCAAGATCCATGGTGATAAGCATACCCTCATCAAAACCATACATCTTGCAAAATGCTTCCCAATTTTTGCAACCAAAATGGGTTACGCTCTCAGAATTATATAGATTTACTTCAAAGTCCACATCGTGATGAGTCCTTAGGTGAATTTTCTTTGTTTCAGAAATTTCATGGTCTTGAAAATCCATCCTCTCCAAGACATAGCGTCTTGCATGGCATGGGATAAGCTATACTCGAATTGTAAAAGATGAAAATTACACGTTGAAATAGTTGAAGTCATGCTTAATTATGAAAATAACACTTGTCGTTGTTGTGTACTGTTTCAACTTCGAAGGTCTCCTCGAGCTTAATGCTGAAGCGCCGATCATCGTCCAGGTGAGGCATGTCGCACAGACCTCAATCGTCGTGGCACAGTCGCACTCCGCTGGGATACTTTTGTCGTCCGATGATGATGACGACATATCCTACGTTCATAATTCAAAACTACATCATTTAGGGTTTGTCGACACCGAGGCATCCTAAAAGCTAAGCTTTTATCATTTAGGGTTTGTCGACGCCGAGGCACCCTAAAAGCCTAAGCTTTCATCATTTAGGTTCTTATCGACACCGAGGCACCCTAAAAGCCAAGGTTTTATCATTTAGGGTTTGTCGACGTCGAGGCACCCTAAAAGCCTAAGCTTTCATCATTTAGGTTTTGTCGACGCCGAGGCACCCTAAAAGCCTAAGCATACATCATTTAGGTTCTCATTGACATCGAGGCACCCTATAGAAGCCAAGTTAAGTTTTCATCATTTAGGGTTTATCGATGCCGAGGCACCCTAGGTTGGGCCTAATCACTTGGCACTAATCACTTGGCTCTATTGCCACCTATGTTGGGTTTATCATCTAGGGTTTATCGATGCTAACAAGAATTCTAAGTTGGGCCTAATCACTTGGCTCTATTGCCACCTATGGTTTAATGCAGCAAGAATGGCGGCGCAGTTGATCCTACTTAATTAAGTACTAAGATACCCCGGCCCATGCATTAGTAGCAAGTACCCCATATGTCCGATTTTTAGCAAAGTCATGCTAAAATTCACGGAAAATTTCAGCATGACCTTTGCTGAAAATAAGACATATGGAGTACCCAAATTTTCCGGAACGAAAGTTAATCGACATTCCGGCAAACTCAAGGGCCTCTCGGGGTACCTGTAAAATCATCACGACACGATGGTCGGAGACAAAACCCAGCAAACTAGCACCACAATGTGCCTCTACTTTCATATGGATGAAAAGGCCACAGACCATATGGTCCTTTGCTTTCATATGGACAAAAATCAGCTCAACTTATGTGAGCTTCCATTCCAGATCTAATAGGTCACCCAACACAAAATCATGAATAGTTTTAGCTGAAAAAAATCATGGATTGCTGTTAACTGAAAATTAGTGAAAGAAATTGTTGCTGATCATGGATTACTGTTAATTAAAAATAGAGCATCTGGCTTGTCTTATCATGTTCACTAAGTCCACAAAAATGAATAGGTTCAGTAAACTTGAAGTACTCAACACTAAACATGGTTCAGAGCTCACTACACTACACTACATCATGCAATGGTTCAGACCTCACTACACTAGAACAAGCTCACTACACTACACTACACATGCTTAAACTCTGAACATAAACAAACACCAGCAATGCAATATGTAAACTACCTCTGTTTCTAGGCAACAAGAGTTATCATCAATGCTTTTGAGTTTATTAAGTACCTTCAGTTCTGAGTTTTAAATGTCAAAAGAGCTTCACAGAATCTTGAATCCTCCAAATCACTCTTAACAGTTCTGCATTGCACAAAGGCAGCAATTAACAACACAACTAGGGAGTCTAGGACAATGCCACCAGATAGAATTTGAAGGAAAAACGTTCTTCCAGAACCTTCAAGCCACAATCATACATAGAGTGGCTGATCATATAAGCTATATTTAAATAAACATCAATTAAACTTGATGACAAGAAAAACTACAATCACATTGATACAAACTAGAGCATATAGAAATAGTAAATTGCTGCTCCATATAGCAATAGTAATGCACCTAATCAACATTGTAGAGCATCCTGTTACAAACTTGTTCTGATCCTGCAAATTAATGGGGAGGAAGAACTAGGGAGGGAGGGAATGGTAATGGTTCAGAGAAGAACAATAGTAATGCTCCATATAGCAATAGTAATGCTCCATATGTTCTGATCCATATAGCAAGAAGAACTAGGGAGGGAGGGAATGGGGAGGAAGGGTGGAGAGGGAGGAAGGAGGAGAGGTACCTGGGCGGGCGTGGCCAGTCGCCGGAGGGGTCGGGGTTGGCGGCGGCGTCGAAGGGGTGGCTCGAGGGCGTCCGAGCTCGTCCGGGTCCTCGTAGTCGAAGAGGAAGATGATGGCGGTCCTCCTGGGTGCCTCGGTTGGTCGTGGGGAGGCCGGCGGCCACGTGCTTCGCGGGTCGGGGGGCGCGGGGGCGGCGGCGGCGGCGCGGGGGAGCGGGGGCGGCGGCACGGGGGAGCCGGAGCGGGTGTGGCGAGGGATGGAAGGGGATCCGGCGAGCGAGAGGGAAGGAGGTATCGGGCGAAGGGCCGGGTATCCAGCTATAGGGGGGGGGGAAATGTTAGTAATGGCGCACCGTCGAGGGGTGCGCCATAAAAACACTCATAGCAATGGCGCACCATTCTCTGGTGCGCCATTAGTAACTTTTTTTCTGATAGCAATGGCGCACCCTCCTCTGGTGCGCCATTAGTAACTTCTTTTTTTCATTATTTCTTGTTGCATCTAATAATATGTTTTTTTACCAAATTTGTTATTTTCATGAGGACTAGAACAAAATATATCATCAAATATCATCAAATTTGTTTTTTTAATATCATCAAATTTGTTTTTTATTTTTAACTGAAAATATCATCAAATTTGTTATTTGAAAATATTATCAAAAAGCGGGGGAGGGTGCGGGGTGTCGGCGGCCGCGGTGGAGCGGGCCGGGGGAGGGTGCGGTGGGTCGTCGGCGGCGGTGGAGCGGGGGAGGGTGCGAGGGGTCATCGGCGGCGGCGTGGGTCGGGGCAGCGGGGGGAATTAGCTAGGGGGGCGAGGGAGAGGGATGAAGGGGATCTGGCGAGAGGGAGGGAATTAGCTAGGGGGAATCTTACTAATGGCGCACTAGCGGTCGGTGCGCCATTAGTAATCTTTTTTTTACATAGCAATGGCGCACCGGGCAGAGGTGCGCCATTAGTAATCTTTTTTTATATATAGCAATGGCGCACCAGCCAGAGGTGCGCCATAAGTAATTTTTTTTGTTGCATGTAATAATTTTTTAGAAAATGAATATGAATATGAAACAATAATTTTTTTATAAAAACAGTAATAATTGTTGTTTAACAACAATTGTAGTCTACACTTTATTATTATTATTTTTTACAAAATGAAGAGGGGAGAGGAGGCGCGGGTGGGATCGAGATCGAGATGGAGGGGGAATCGAGATCGAGATGGAGGGGGATCGAGATCGAGTGTCCTCATGAATATTCAATATCTTATCATATTGAATATGAAAAAATATCATCAAATTTGAAAAAATATTCATGAATTCAAAAAGTGCCCATGAAATTTAAAAATATTCATGATATCAAAAAGTGCCCATGATATTTAAAAATATTCATGATATCAAAATATATACTAATGGCGCACTTCTACAGGGTGCGCCATTAGTAGTTTAAACTAGTAATGGCGCACTGTGAGGCGGTGCGCCATTAGTAGTTTTGCAAAAAAAAGAATAAAAAAAATTCAGTGCTGGCGCACTCGATGTCTAGTGCGCCATTACTAGTTAGAACTAGTAATGGCACACCAGAGGTAGGATGCGCCATTAGTATGTATGTTAAAATGAAAAAAAATTATCACTAGTGGCGCACTAGTTTTCTGGTGCGCCATTAGTGTCTTCCACACTAATGGCGCATCACCAACTGGTGCCCCATTAGTATATAGTAGTGGCGCACTACTTCCCTGGTGCGCCATTAGTGTCAATCCTATCTATAGCCCTTTTCCTAGTAGTGAGATGTCCTTGATGGGAGAGTTGAAGTTCTTTCTCGGGTTCGAAGTCAAGCAAAGAAGAGAAGGAACCTTCATCAACCAAGCCAAATACACTCAAGACATGCTCAAGGGATACAAGCTAAGTGATGTCAAGCCGGCTTCCACTCCAATGCCCGTCAAATGCCAACTTGACATAGATCCCAATGGTAAAGCGGTGGATCAAAAGGTATATCGTTCCATGATTGGCTCCTTGCTTTACCTTTGTGCATCTAGACCGGATATCATGTTGAGTGTGGGAATTTGTGCATGGTTTCAAGCCGCACCTAAGGAAATCCACTTTGTGGTGGTCAAGCGAATCTTTCGATATTTGGCTCATACCCCAAACTTTGGCTTATGGTACCCAAGAGGAGCAAACTTCGATCTTGTAGGCTATTTGGATTCTGATTGGGTGGGAGACAAAGTGGATAGGAAGTCCACGTCCGGAGGGTGCAGATTTCTTGAGTGCTCTTTGGTGAGTTGGTCTTCTAAGAAGCAAAGTTGTGTGTCTCTCTCGTCCACCGAAGCGGAGTATGTGGCCGCCGGTAGTTGTTGTGCACAACTTCTTTGGATGAGTCAAACTTTAAAGGATTACAGTGTCGTTTATGACAAAGTGCCTCTTTGGTGTGACAATGAAAGTGCCATCAATATTTCTCTCAACTCGGTGGAACACTTTAAGACGAAGCATATTGAGATTCGGTATCATTTCATCCGGGATCACATTAGGCGAGGGGAGATCGAGCTCAACTATGTCAACACCCATGATAGCCTTGCAGATATCTTCACGAAGCCCTTGTATGAAGCAAGATTTCACGAGTTAATGCATGAGCTAAATATCATTGATTCGCGCAATGTGGCTTGAACCTTTGCACACCCCACCATACTCATCATGATGTCTTGTTTAGGTGTAGGCATGGACATAGGGGGATTGTTGTTCTCTCAATGAGCTCCCCCTCCCCCCATTATGCATAAATTGATCAAGTCTTTCACATTAGCCATTTTTATGGTACTTGTCCTTCAAAGATGAGTTTTGGTCATGGACCCAAGGTTAAAATCTTCGCGGTGCCATACCTCTTGACTCAAACATAGGTGGCCTCGGCCACCGCCCTCTCTTGGAGAGGAGTGTGCTTCTTGTCATCTCGTGGTATTTTTTTGCCTGTGTGTTTGCTCTCTCTTCTAGTAGTTTCTTCCTCCTTCTTGAGCTAAGCCCATTTGTGTCTAGTCCTTGAGTTCGTGGCTGAGCGGTACTACCGCTGGTGGTGCGCGGTACTACCGCCCACTGATACGTCCATTTTGCATCATGCTTTTATATCGATATTTATTGCATTATGGGTTGTTATTACATGTTATGTCATAATACTTATGATTATTCTCTCTTATTTTACAAGGTTTACATAAGGAGGGAGAATGCCGGCAACTGAAATTCAGGGCTGGAAAAGGAGGAAATATTAGAGACCTATTCTGCACAACTCCAAAAGTCCTGAAACTCCACGGAACATCTAGTTAAAAATAATGAAAAATCCCTGCCAAAGATGAAGAACAGGGGCCCCACACCCTGTCCACGAGGGTGGGGGCGCCCCCCCCCCTAGGGCGCGCCCCCTACCTCGTGGGCCCCTTGGTGGCTCTCCGATGCCCATCTTCTACTAGATGAGGTCTTTCGTCAAGGAAAAAATAAGAAGCAACCTTTTGGGACGAAACTCTGCCGCCACGAGGCGGAACCTTGGCGGAACCAATCTAGGGCTCCGGCAGAGCTATTCTGCCGAGGACACTTCCCTCCGAGAGGGGGAAATCATCGCCATCGTCATCACCAACGCTCCTGTCATAGGGAGAGGGCAATCTCCATCAACATCTTCACCAGCACCATCTCATCTCAAAACCCTAGTTCATCTCTTGTATCCAATTCTTGTCTCCAAGTCCGGGATTGGTGCTAGTGGGTTGCTAGTAGTGTTGATTACTCCTTGTAGTTGATGCTAGTTGGTTTACTTGGTGGAAGATCATATGTTCAGATCCTTTATGCATATTATTACCCCTCTGATTATGAACATGAATATGCTTTGTGAGTAGTTACGTTTGTTCCTGAGGACACGGGAGAAGTCTTGCTATTAGTAGTCATGTGGATTTGGTATTCATTCGATATTTGATGAGATGTATGTTGTATAGCCTCTAGTGGTGTTATGTGAACGTCGACTACATAATACTTCACCGTTATTTGGGCCTAGAGGAAGGCATTGGGAAGTAATAAGTAGATGATGGGTTGCTAGAGTGACAGAAGCTTAAACCCTAGTTTATGCGTTGCTTCGTAAGGGGCTGATTTGGATCCACATGTTTCATGCTATGGTTAGGTTTACCTTAATACTTTTTTTTGTAGTTGTGGATGCTTGCAATAGAGGTTAATCATAAGTGTGATGCTTGTTCAAGTAAGAACAGCACCCAAGCACTGGTCCACCCACATATCAAATTATCAAAGTACCGAATGCGAATCATATGAATGTGATGAAAATTAGCTTGACGATATTCCCATGTGTCCTCGGGAGCGCTTTTCCTTATATAAGAGTTTGTCCAGGCTTGTCCTTTGCTACAAAAAGGATTGGGCCACCTTGCTGCACTTTATTTACTTTTTTTACTTGTTGCTCGTTACGAATTATCTTATCACAAAACTATCTGTTACCACTTATTTAGTACTTGCAGAGAATACCTTGCTGGAAACCGCTTATCATTTCCTTCTGCTCCTCATTGGGTTCGACACTCTTACTTATGGAAAGGACTAAAATATATCCTCTATACTTGTGGGTCATCAAGACTCTTTTCTGGCGCCGTTGCCGGGGAGTGAAGCGCCTTTGGTAGGTGGAATTTGGTAAGGAAAAATTTATATAGTGTGCTAAAATTTACTGTCACTTGTTACTATGGAAGGTAATCCTCTGAGGGGCTTGTTCGGGGTATCTTCACCCCGACCAGTAGAGCAAAGAGTTGTTCCTCAACCAACTGCTAGCTAATCCTTTTACAGGAGATGGAACAAAGCATCCTGATGAGCACCTAATATATGTGGATGAAGTTTGTGGATTATTTAAGCTTGCAGGTATACCCGATGATGTTGCTAAGAAGAAGGTCTTCCCTTTATCTTTGAAGGGAGATGCATTGACATGGTATAGGCTTTGTGATGATACGAGATCATGGAACTATAGAAGATTGAAACTGGAATTTCATCAAAAGTATTATCCTATGCATCTTGTTCATCGTGATCGCAATTATATATATAATTTTTGGCCTCGCGAAGGAGAAATCATCGCTCAAGCTTGGGGGAGGCTTAAATCAATGTTATATTCATGCCCCAATCACGAGCCCCCAAGAGAAACAATTATTCAAAACTTGTATGCTCGGCTTTCTGAAAACAATCACACCATGCTCGATACTTCTTGTGCTGGCTCTTTTATGATGAAGACCATTGAATTTAAATGGGATTTATTGGATAGAATTAAACGCAACTCTGAAGATTGGGATCTCGACGAAGGTAAGGAGTCAGGTATGACACCTAAGTTTGGTTGTGTTAAATCTTTTACGGATACCGATATTTTCCGTAAGTTTAGCACTAAATATGGACTTGACTCTGAGATAGTAGCTTCTTTGTGTGAATCTTTTGCTACTTATGTTGATCTCCCCAAGGAGAAGTGGTTTAAATATCATCCTCCCATAGAAGTAAAAGTAGCTGCACCTATTAAAGTTGAAGAAAAGACTGTCACTTATAATGATCCTATTGTTCCTACTTCTTATGTTGAGAAACCACCTTTCCCTGTTAGAATAAAGGATCATGCTAAAGCTTCAACTGTGGTTCGTAAAAGCAATATTAGAACTTATACACCTCCTGAGCAATTTAAATTTGCACCAAATATTGCTATTGTTAAAGATCTCTTGTCTGATAATATTGATGGGCATGTTATTCAATTTTGCGGTGAAACTGCTAGAATTGCCAAACCTTGTGCTAAAGATAAACATAGACCTGTGGTAGGCGTGCCTGTAATTTTGTTAAAATAGGAGATCATTGTTATCATGGGTTATGTGATATGGGTGCTAGTGCTAGTGTTATACCTTATGACTTGTATAAAGAAATCAAGCATGAAATTTCACCTGCTGAGTTAGAAGATATTGATGTCACAATTAAACTTGAGAATAGAGATACTATATCAGCAATGGGAATTGTTAGAGATGTTGAAGTCTTGTGTGGGAAAACTAAATATCCTGCTGATTTCTTGTCCTGAGTTCCCCACAATATAGCTTTTGTCCCGTTATATTTGGTAGACCATTCTTGAATACTGTTAATGCTAAGATAGACTGCGAAAAGAATGTTGTTACTATTGGCTTGGATGATATGATTCATGAGTTTAATTTCTCTAAATTTAGTAAACAACATCGTGAAGAAGAATTACCTAGTAAGGATGAAATTATTAGTCTTGCTTCTATTTCCGTACCTCCTAGTGATCCTTTAGAACATTATTTGCTAGACCATGAAAATGATACGTTTATGAATGAAAGAAGGGAAATAGATGAAGTATTCTTTAAACAGGAACCTATTCTGAAACACAATTTTCCTGTTGAAATCCTAGGGGATCCTCCTCCACCCAAGGGTGATCTCGTGTTTGAGCTTAAACCGTTGCCTGATAATATTAAATATGCTTATCTTGATGAAAAGAAGATATATCCTGTTATTATTAGTGCTAACCTTTCAGAGCATGAAGAAGAAAGATTATTGAAAACTCTGAAGAAGCACCGAGCTGCTATTGGATATACTCTTGATGATCTTAAGGGCATTAGTCCCACTCTATGTCAACATAAAATAAATTTGGAAGCAGATGCCAAACCAGTTCGTGATCCTCAACGACGTCTGAATCCTAAAATGAAAGAAGTGGTAAGAAAAGAAATACTAAAGCTTCTGGAGGCAGGTATAATTTATCCCGTTGCTGATAGTCAGTGGGTAAGTCCTGTCCATTGTGTCCCTAAGAAAGGAGGTATTACTGTTGTTCCTAATGATAAAGATGAATTGATTCCACAAAGAATAATTACAGGTTATAGGATGGTAATTGATTTTCGCAAATTAAATAAGGCTACTAAGAAAGATCATTACCCCTTACCTTTTATTGATCAAATGCTAGAAAGATTATGCTAACATACACATTACTGCTTTCTAGATGGTTATTCTGGTTTCTCTCAAATACCTGTGTCGGCTAAAGATCAATTAATGACTACTTTTACATGCCCTTTTAGTACTTTTGCTTATAGACGTATGCCTTTTGGTTTATGTAATGCACTGCTACCTTTCAAAGATGCATGATGGCTATATTCTCTGACTTTTGTGAAAAGATTTGTCAGGTTTTCATGGACGACTTTTCCGTCTATGGATCCTCTTTTGATGATTGCTTGAGCAATCTTGATCGAGTTTTGCAGAGATGTGAAGAAACTAATCTTGTCTTGAATTGGGAAAAGTGCCACTTTATGATTAATGAAGGTATTGTCTTGGGGCATAAAGTTTCTGAAAGAGGTATTGAAGTTGATAAAGCCAAGGTTGATGCTATTGAAAAGATGCCATGTCCCAAGGACATCAAAGGTATAAGAAGTTTCCTTGGTCACGCCGGATTTTATAGGAGGTTCATTAAGGACTTCTCAAAAACTTCTCGGCCTCTGACTAATTTATTACAAAAAGATATACCATTTGTCTTTGATGATGATTGTGTAGAAGCATTTGAAATACTTAAGAAAGCATTGATCTCTGCACCTGTTGTTCAGCCACCTGATTGGAATTTACCCTTTGAAATTATGTGTGATGCTAGTGATTATGTTGTAGGTGCTGTTCTAGGGCAAAGAGTTGATAAGAAATTAAATGTTATCCATTATGCTAGTAAAACTCTAGACAATGCTCAAAGAAATTATGCTACTACTGAAAAAGAATTCTTAGCAGTTGTATTTGCTTGTGATAAGTTCAGACCTTATATTGTTGATTCTAAGGTAACTATTCACACTGATCATGCTGCTATTAAATATCTTATGGAAAAGAAAGATGCTAAGCCTAGACTTATTAGATGGGTTCTCTTGCTAGAAGAATTTGATTTGCATATTGTTGATAGAAAGGGAGCTGAGAACCCCGTTCTAGACAACTTGTCTAGGTTAGAAAATGTTCTTGATGACCCACTACCTATTGATGATAGATTTCCTAATGAACAATTAAATGTTATAAGTACTTCTCGTAGTACTCCTTGGTATGCTGATTATGCTAACTACATTGTTGCTAAATTTATACCACCTAGTTTCACATACCAACAAAAGAAAAAGGTTTTCTATGATTTGAGACATTACTTCTGGGATGACCCACATCTTTATAAACAAGGAGTAGATGGTGTTATTAGACGTTGTGTACTTGAGAATGAACAGGAAACAGGTCCTACGCAAGTGTCACTCCGAAGCTTATGGAGGACACCACGCTGGAGATAGAACTGCACATAAGGTATAGCAATCTGGTTTTTATTGGCCTACTCTCTTCAAGGATGCCCGTAAGTTTGTTTTATCTTGTGATGAATGTCAAAGAATTGGTAATATTAGTAGACGTCAAGAAATGCCTATGAATTATTCACTTGTTATTGAACCATTTGATGTTTGGGGCTTTAATTATATGGGACCTTTTCCTGCCTCTAATGGATACACACATTTTTTAGTTGATGTTGATTACGTTACTAAGTGGGTAGAAGCTATTCCAACTAGTAGTGCTGATCATAACACTTCGATTAAAATGCTTAAGGAAGTTATTTTTCCGAGGTTTGGAGTTCCTAGATATTTAATGACTGATGGTGGTTCACATTTTATTCATGGTGCTTTCCGTAAAATGCTTGCTAAGTATGACGTTAATCATAGAATTGCATCTCCTTATCACCCACAGTCTAGTGGCCAAGTAGAATTGAGTAATAGGGAGCTCAAATTAATTTTGCAAAAGACTGTCAATAGGTCTAGAAAGAATTGGTCCAAGAAACTTGATGATGCATTATGGGCTTATAGAACTGCGTATAAACATCCTATGGGTATGTCTCCATATAAAATGGTTCATGGAAAAGCATGTCACTTACCTCTCAAACTAGAACATAAGGCATATTGGGCTATTAAGGAGCTCAACTATGATTTCAAACTTGCCGGTGAAAAGAGGTTATTTGATGTTAGCTCACTTGATGAATGGAGAACTCAAGCTTATGAAAATGCCAAGTTGTTTAAAGAAAAAGTTAAAAGATGGCATGACAAAAGGATACAAAAGCGTGAGTTTAATGTAGGTGATTATGTATTGCTATACAACTCTCGTTTAAGATTTTTTACAGGAAAACTTCTCTCTAAATGGGAAGGCCCTACGTTATCGAGGAGGTCTATCATTCCGGTGCCATAAAAATCAACAACTTCGAAGGCTCAAATCCGAAGGTGGTGAACGGTCAAAGAATTAAACATTATATCTCAGGTAATCCTATAAATGTTGAAACCAATGTTATTGAAACCGTAACCCCGGAGGAATACATAAGGGACACTTTCCAGACCGTTTCAGACTCCGAAAAGGAATAGGTATGTGGTACGGTAAGTAAACCGACTCCAAAAAAATTTTTAAGGCAACATTTCTCCGTTTTGGAATATTTAGAAAAATAGAAAAATAAGTGGTAGTCCGGGAAGGACACCAGGGCCCCACGAGGGTGGAGGGCGCGCCCTACCCCCTGGGCACGCCCCCTACCTCGTTAGCACCTTGTATGCCTTTCGGACTCCGTTTTCTTGCACGGTAAGTATTTTGGTCGGTAAAAATTCATTATATATTCTCCCGAAGGTTTTGACTCCCGTATCATGCAAATCTCCTCTGTTCTGGTTTTGAGCTGTTTTTCTGACAGATCTAGATTATCATGACATCCCCAAGTGCTTCCAAGGACAAGTTCTTCGAGAAGGTCATCAACCCTTACCTCGCGGAGGTGCTGCGATACCCTCAAACCATTGAGTTGTGTGATGGGTTGCTGCACATCCGCGATGAAGAGGGACCAAAGGGGACCGGAAGTGTGGAGACGAGGCTCGAAGTAGTGGAGCAACAAGTTTTCAAGTGTCAAGGGATGGTGGAACGTGGACTCAACCCCAACCACATGATGATCGCGGAGTCCACTAGCAACCACAAGTTGGATGCCGACAACATCGGGGAGGCCATCTTCAAGCTTCATGAGAAGATCGAGCACCTCCAAGCCCAAATCTATGACCTGCAAAACCAAAACTGTGAGTATGAATATAGATTCAAAAGGATGAGGTTGGCTGCAGATTTGAGGATCCCGGAGACTCGATCATCCTTCTATGATGGTGAGCCTATGCCTTGGAAGATGGACAAGCCCGCATCATCGACAACACCTCCACCTTCTCCACCAACAAAGAAGGAGACATAATCACATGGGTATAGGCCCTCCCCTTGGTAACTGCCGAGCTTGGGGGAGGTGCCCTGGTATCGTAGCACCATCACAACTCCTATCTTTACTGTTTTGTTAGTTCGATCCTATTAGTAGTATCTTGATCTAGTAGAATAAAGTTTATGGCATGATCTAGTTTTGAGTTTTGCTTTATGATATCTCTATGTAATCGAGTCCGTGAGCTACATATAATAAAGATTAGTGTTGAGTCAAGGGCTTGATTATTTTTCCATGATCTTGAGTGAATAAAAGAAAAGAAGAGAAAAGAACAAAAAGAAACAAAGAGCTCATATTGATCTTATTGAGAGTAATGACTTCGCATAGAAAGAGTATGATGATTAAAAGTTGTTGGGAGTTGGCAGACATAGCTTTGGTCATCGTTGCAATTAATAGGAAGTAATAAGGAAAGAGGGGTTCACATATAAATATATTATCATTAACATCTTTTATGATTGGGAGCACTCATTAAAATATGACATGCTAAAGAGTTGATGTTGGACAAGGAAGACAACGTAATGGATTATGTTTTCTTATATCTGAGATAAAGTATGTTGTCATGGATCCTCCGACATGTTGAGCTTGCCTTTCCCCCTCATGCTAGCCAAATTCTCAGCACCAAGTAGAGATACTACTTGTGCTTCCAAATACCCTTAAACCAGTTTTGCCATGAGAGTCCACCATATCTACCTATGGATTGAGTAAGATCCTTCAAGTAAGTTGTCATCGGTGCAAAGCAATAAAAATTGCTCTAAATATGTATGATTGATTGGTGTGGGAGAAATAAGCTTTATACGATCTTGTGATGTGGAAGTAATAAAAGCGATGGACTGCATAATAAAGGTTCATATCACAAGTGGCAATATAAAGTGACGTTCTTTCGCATTGAGATTTTGTGCATCCAACCATAAAAGCGCATGGCAACCTCTGCTTCCCTCTGCGAAGGGCCTATCTTTTATTATTATCTTCTACCTTATGCAAGAGTTATGGTGATCTTCACCTTTCCTTTTTCATTTTATCCTTTGGCAAGCACAGTATGTTGGAAAGATCCTGACATATGTACCTAATTGGATGTGGGGGAGCATGAGTTATTACTGTCGACATTACCCTTGAGGTAAAAGGTTGTGGGGCAAAACTATAAGCCCCTATCTTTCTCTGTGTCCGATTAAAACTTCATAACCACAAGTATTGCGTGAGTGTTAGCAATTATGAAGGACTAAATGATAGTTGAGTATGTGGACTTGCTTTTAAACTCTGACATAGACTCTTTCTGATGTTATGATAAATTGCAATTGCTTTAATGACTGAGATTATAGTTTGTTGGTTCTCAATAAAGTTTATGATTCATACTTTTGCATTGTGAATAGATTATTACTTGAGTATAGGAAATCATATGACAATATCCATATATGTTGCTATTATAAGAATAATCATGATGCCTTCATGTCCGTATTTTATTTTTATCGACACCTCTGCCTCTAAACATGGGGACATATTTATCGTTATCGGCTTTCGCTTGAGGACAAGCGAGGTCTAAGCTTGGGGGAGTTGATACGTCCATTTTGCATCATGCTATATCGATATTTATTGCATTACGGGCTGTTATTAAACGTTATGTCACAATACTTATGACTATTCTCTCTTATTTTACAAGGTTTACATAAGGAGGGAGAATGCCGGCAGCTGGAATTCAAGGCTGGAAAAGGAGCAAATATTAGAGACCTATTCTGCACAACTCCAAAAGTCCTGAAACTCCACGGAACATCTAGTTAAAAATAATGAAAAATCCCTGCCAAAGATGTAGACCAGGGGGCCCCACCCTGTCCACGAGGGTGGGGGCGCGCCCTAGCGTGCCCCCCCTGGTGGCTCTCCGATGCCCATCTTTTGCTATATGAGGTCTTTTGTCGAGGAAAAAAATAATAAGCAACCTTTCGGGATGAAACTCCGCCGCTACGAGGCGGAACCTTGGGAGAACCAATCTAGGGTTCCAGCAGAGCTGTTCTACCGGGGACACTTCCCTCCGGGAGGGGGAAATCATCGCCATCATCATCACCAACGCTCCTCTCATAGGGAGAGGGAAATCTCCATCAACATCTTCACCAGCACCATCTCATCTCAAAACCCTAGTTCATCTCTTGTATCCAATTCTTGTCTCCAAGCCGGGATTAGTGCTAGTGGGTTGCTAGTAGTGTTGATTACTCCTTGTAGTTGATGCTAGTTGGTTTACTTGGTGGAAGATCATATGTTCAGATCCTTTATGCATATTATTACCCCTTTGATTGTGAACATGCATATGCTTTGTGAGTAGTTACATTTGTTCCTGAGGACGCATGAGAAGTCTTGCTATTAGTAGTCATGTGAATTTGGTATTCGTTCGATATTTTGATGAGATGTATGTTGTCTAGCCTCTAGTGGTGTTATGTGAACGTCGACTACATAACACTTCACCATTATTTGGGCCTAGAGGAAGGCATTGGGAAGTAATAAGTAGATGATGGGTTGCTAGAGTGACAGAAGCTTAAACCCTAGTTTATTCGTTGCTTCGTAAGGGGCTGAATTGGATCCATATGTTTCATGCTATGGTTAGGTTTACCTTAATACTTTTGTTGTAGTTGCGGATGCTTGCAATAGAGGTTAATCATAAGTGGGATACTTGTTCAAGTAAGAACAACACCCAAGCACCGGTCCACCCACAAATCAAATTATTAAAGTACCGAACGCGAATCATATGAATGTGATGAAAACTAGCTTGACGATATTCCCATGTGTCATCGGGAGTGTGATGACCCACAAGTATAGGGGATCTATCATAGTCCTTTCGATAGGTAAGAGTGTCGAACCCAACGAGGAGTAGAAGGAAATGATAAGCGGTTTTCAGCAAGGTATTCTCTGCAAGTACTGAAATAAGTGGTAACAGATAGTTTTGTGACAAGGTAAATTGTAACGAGCAACAAGTAATGAAAGTAAATAAAGTGCAGCAAGGTGGCTCAATCCTTTTTTATAGCAAAGGACAAGCCGAAACAAACTCTTATATAAGGAAAAGCGCTCCCGAGGACACATGGGAATATCGTCAAGCTAGTTTTCATCACGTTCATATGATTCGCGTTCGGTACTTTGATAATTTGATATGTGGGTGGACCGGTGCTTGGGTGATGTTCTTACTTGAACAAGCATCCCACTTATGCTTAACCTCTATTGCAAGCATCCGCAACTACAACAAAAGTATTAAGGTAAACCTAACCATAGCATGAAACATATGGATCCAATTCAACCCCTTATGAAGCAACCCATAAACTAGGGTTTAAGCTTCTGTCACTCTAGCAACCCATCATCTACTTATTACTTCCCAATGCCTTTCCCTAGGCCCAAATAATGGTGAAGTGTTATGTAGTCGACGTTCACATAACACCACTAGAGGCTAGACAACATACATCTTATCAAAATATCGAACGAATACCAAATTCACATGACTACTAATAGCAAGACTTCTCCCTTGTCCTCAAGAACAAACGTAACTACTCACAAAGCATATTCATGTTCATAATCAGAGGGGTAATAATATGCATAAAGGATCTGAACATATGATCTTCCGCCAAATAAACCAACTAGCATCAACTACAAGGAGTAATCAACACTACTAGCAACGTACTAGCACCAATCCCGGACTTGGAGACAAGAATTGGATACAAGAGATGACCTAGGGTTTGGAGATGAGATGGTGCTGGTGAAGATGTTGATGGATATTGGCCTCTCCCGATGAGAGGAGCGTTGGTGATGACGATGGCGATGATTCCCCCCCCCGGAGGGTAGTGTCCCCGGTAGAACACCTCTGCCGGAGCCCTAGATTGGTTCCGCCAAGGTTCCGCCTCATGGCGGCGGAGTTTCGTCCCGAAAGGTTGCTTCTTCTTTTTTTCTTGACGAAAGACTTCATATAGGAGAAGATGGGCGTTGGAGAGCCACCAGGGGGCCCACGAGGTAGGGGGCGCGCCCTAGGAGGGGGGCGCGCCCCCCACCCTCATGAGCAGGGTGTGGGCCCCTGGCCTTCATCTTTGGCGAGGATTTTTCTTTATTTATTTTAAGATATTCTGTGGAGTTTCAGGACTTTTGGAGTTGCGCAGAATAGGTTTCTAATATTTGCTCCTTTTCCAGCCGAGAATTCCAGCTGCCGGCATTCTCCCTCTTCATGTAAACCTTGTAAAATAAGGGAGAATAGCCATAAGCATTGTGACATAACGTGAAATAACAGCCCAAAATGCAATAAATATAGATATAAAAGCATGATGCAAAATGGGCGTATCAACTCCCCCAAGCTTAGACCTCGCTTGTCCTCAAGCGAAAAGCCGATAACAATAAATATGTCCTCATGTTTAGAGGTAGAGGCGTCGATAAAAAATAAAATACGGACATGAAGGCATCATGATTATTCTCATAACAACAACATATATAGATTTTGTCATATGATTACTTATGTCCAAGTGATGATCTTTTCACAAAGTAAAAGTATGAATCAGAAACCTTATTGAGACCCAACGAACTATAACCTCAGTCATTGCAGCAATTGCAATTTATCATAACATCGGAAAGAGTCTATGTCAGAGCTAAAAAGCAAGTCCACATACTCAACTATCATCTAGTCCTTCATAATTTCTAACACTCACGCAATACTTGTGGTTATGAAGTTTTAATCAGACACAGAGAAAGATAGGGGCTTATAGTTTTTCCCCACAACCTTTTACCTCAAGGGTATTGTCAACAATAATAATTCATGCTCCCCTAAATCCAATTGGATATATATATATCATGTTCTTTCCAACATGCTGGGCTTGCCAAAGGATAAAATGAAAAAGGAAAGGTGAAGATCACCGTGACTCTTGCATAAGGTATAAGATAATGATAAAAGATAGGCCCATCGTAGGGGGAAGCATAGGTTGCCATGCGCTTTTATGGTTGGATGCACAAAATCTCAATGCGAAAGAACGTCACTTTATATTGCCCCTTGTGATATGAACCTTTATTATGTAGTCCATCGCTTTTATTACTTTCACATCACAAGATCGTATAAAGCTTATTTCTTCCACACCAATCAATCATACATGTTTAGAGCAATTTTTATTGCTTTGCACCGATGACAACTTACTTGAAGGATTTTACTCAATCCATAGGTAGATATGGTGGACTCTCATGACAAAACTGGTTTAAGGGTATTTGGAAGCACAAGTAGTATCTCTACTTGGTGCTGAGAATTTGGCTAGCATGAGGGGGAAAGGCAAGCTCAACATGTTAGAGGATCCATGACAACATACTTTATCTCAGATATAAGAAAACATAACTTATTATATTGTCTTCCTTGTCCAACATCAACTCTTTAGCATGTCATATTTTAATGAGTGCTCCCAATCATAAAAGATGTCAATGATAATATATCTATATGTGAAACCTCTCTTTCCTTATTACTTCCTTTTAATTGCAACGATGACCAAAGTTATGTCTGCCAACGATGACCAAAGCAAAACTCAAAACTAGATCATGCCATCAACTTTATTCTACTAGATCAACGCTAAAGATAGGAGTTGTGATGGTGATACGATACCGGGGCATCTCCCCCAAGCTTGGCAGTTGCCAAGGGGAGTGCCCATACCCATGTGATTATATCTTCTTCTTTGTTGGTGAAGAAGGTAGAGGTGTTGTCGATGATGCGGGCTTAGACTTCTCCCTTAAATTAC
This sequence comes from Triticum urartu, assembly GCF_003073215.2. Classification (NCBI taxonomy): domain Eukaryota; kingdom Viridiplantae; phylum Streptophyta; class Magnoliopsida; order Poales; family Poaceae; genus Triticum; species Triticum urartu. The sequence continues at coordinate 39,568,917 of NC_053024.1, forward strand.
GCTTGAGGACGACAATTTGATCCCTCAGATCATCAATCTCCCACTCCAGGGTTAATTTATTTTTGCATAGGTCTTGCTTATTTTCCTACAAGAGACGAAAAGGGATAAACTCAAACTTGGGTTTCTTTACCCTATCAGGGAGACTTTACTTTTTGAACTCCACGTGCATGTCCCCAGGTTGAGGTAATGGGACTTTATCTTCATCTGAGCTAGTCTCCTCCTTCCCCTTGGGTTCATACTCCTCTTCTTCCTCCGTGGTCCAACCATCGTGTTCCACGTCTCCATAGACCTTGGGATTTGCTAAGTAATCATCCACATAGCTTTCTCCTTCCGAATCCTGGGAAGACATGTTGATCTAATCTGCAACGGGACAGCTCAAAACAAGAACAGAGGATATTTGCGTGATACGTGAGTCAAAAACTTCGGGAGAATATATAGTGAATTTTTACCGACCAAAATACGTATCGTGCAAGAAAACGGAGTCCGGAGGGCACATGAGGTGCTCACGAGATAGGGGCGCGCCAAGGGGAGGGGGGCGCCCACCACCCTCATGGGGCCCTCGTGTCCTTCCCGGACTGCCACTTATTTTTTTATTTTTCTAAATATTCCAAAATGGAGAAATATTGCCTTAAAAATTGTTTTGGAGTCGGTTTACTTACCGTACCACATACCTATTCCTTTTCGGAGTCCGAAACGTTCTGGAAAGTGTCTCTTATGTATTCCTCCGGTGTCGTGGAATTGTCATGGCAGATGTCCTAGGGTGAGGACTTAGTCGTGAGGCCAACACATCTATGTGGTAGCTTGAGAGGGGTTGAGCGAAATCGAGAGACGCAACACAAAACAGAGATTTAGACAGCTTCGGGCCCCGGGAAACATCATCCGGTAATAACCCTACATGCTGTTTGAGGCTAGGTCTCATTATCATCACGAGGGAGTCACTGTAAACCGGCTCTCCTCTTTGTGTCTAGCCCTAAGATTGTTTCTTCTTCCTTGTATTTTCTCCCTCTATGGGGAGCCTTGCCCCTCCTTATATATGTTGAAGGGGCGGGTTACATGACTAGTCCTAGTTGGATTAGGATTACTCTATTACAAGTGGAATCCTAGTCTTGCTTCCTTTGTAGGAGAATAGTGCTGGGGAATGTAGCATAAATTCAAAATTTTCCTAAGTGTCACCAAGATCTATCTATGGAGTCATCTAGCAACGAGGGAGGAGTGGATCTACACACCCTTGTAGATCGCGCACGGAAGCGTTCAAGAGAACGGGGTTGATGGAGTCGTACTCGTCGTGATCCAAATCACCGATGATCCTAGCGCCGAACGGACGGCACCTCCGCGTTCAACACACGTACGGAGCAGCGACGTCTCCTCCTTCTTGATCCAGCAAGGGGGGGAGGAGAGGTTGATGGAGATCCAGCAGCACGACGGCGTGGTGGTGGAAGTAGCGGGATTCCAACAGGGCTTCGCCAAGCGCTGCGGGAGGAGGAAGATGTGTCGTGGGAGGGAGAGGGAGGCGCCAGGGCTTAGGTATGGTTTGCCCTCCCTTCCCCCCACTATATATAGGGCCAAGGGAGAGGGGGAGGGCGCAGCCTTGCCCCTTCCTCCAAGGAAGGGTGCGGCCAAGGGGGGGAGGAGTCCATCCTCCCCAAGGCACCTCAGAGGTGCCTTCCCCCTTTAGGACTCTCCCCTCCTCTTGTCCCTTTGGCGCATGGGCCTCTAGGGGCTGGTGCCCTTGGCCCATGTAGGCCAAGGCGCACACCCTACAGCCCATGTGGCCCCCGGGGCAGGTGGCCCCACCCGGTGGACCCCGGGACCCTTCCGGTGGTCCCGGTACAATACCGGTGACCCCGAAACTTGTCCCGATGGCCGAAATAACACTTCCTATATATAATTATTTACCTCCGGACCATTCCGGAACTCCTCGTGATGTCCGGGATCTCATCCGGGACTCAGAACAACTTTCGGGTTACCGCATACTAATATCTCTATAACCCTAGCGTCACCGAACCTTAAGTGTGTAGACCCTACGGGTTCGGGAGACATGCAGACATGACCGAGATGACTCTCCGGCCAATAACCAACAGCGGGATCTGGATACCCATGTTGGCTCCCACATGTTCCACGATGATCTCATCGGATGAACCACGATGTCAAGGACTTAATCAATCCCGTATACAATTCCCTTTGTCTAGCGGTACGATACTTGCCCGAGATTCGATCGTCGGTATCCCGATACCTTGTTCAATCTCGTTACCGGCAAGTCTCTTTACTCGTTTCGTAACACATCATCCCGTGATCAACTCCTTGATCACATTGTGCACATTATGATGATGTCCTACCGAGTGGGCCCAGAGATACCTCTCCGTTTACACGGAGTGACAAATCCCAGTCTCGATTCGTGCCAACCCAACAGACACTTTCGGAGATACCTGTAGTGTACCTTTATAGCCACCCAGTTATGTTGTGACGTTTGGCACACACAAAGCACTCCTACGGTATCCGGGAGTTGCACAATCTCATGGTCTAAGGAAATGATACTTGACATTAGAAAAGCTTTAGCATACGAACTACATGATCTTGTGCTAGGCTTAGGATTGGGTCTTTGTCCATCACATCATTCTCCTAATGATGTGATCCCGTTATCAATGAAATCCAATGTCCATGGTCAGGAAACCGTAACCATCTATTGATCAACGAGCTAGTCAACTAGAGGCTTACTGGGGACATGGTGTTGTCTATGTACCCACACATGTATCTGAGTTTCCTATCAATACAATTCTAGCATGGATAATAAACGATTATCATGAACAAGGAAATATAATAATAACCAATTTATTATTGCCTCTAGGGCATATTTCCAACAAATAGTCCTTACGCTTTCCTCATAAACCGGCCCACCATTAAACGTGAACCGGCCTTCTGGGCCTTGGGCCTTGTCATCCGTCTATCCCGCACGCCGGATCACAAGTGAGTTATAATGACCAGGTGGGTTGCTTATAAACTGCCAGGTTAGGGTGGGTCGCCAGTGAATCGCCAAGTGTCAGCCGGATGACAAGAAAACCGCCAAGTCCGGCCGGGTTATACTTTCGGCCGGTTTACGCCGCGGGGTATATCCCTAACATCCGGGGTTACAGTTTCAATAATATTGGTTTCAACATTTATGGGATTACCTGAGATATAATGTTTAATTCTTTGACCGTTTACCACCTTCGGATTTGTGCCTTCTAAGTTGTTGATTTTTATGGCACCGGAACGATAGACTTCCTCGATAACTAGGGGCCTTCCCATTTAGAGAGAAGTTTTCCTGCAAAAAATCTTAAACGAGAGTTGTATATCAATACATAATCACCTACGTTAAACTCACGCTTTTGTATCCTTTTGTCATGCCATCTTTTAACTTTTTCTTTAAATAACTTGGCATTTTCATAAGCTTGGGTTCTCTATTCATCAAGAGAGATAATATCAAATAACCTCTTTTCACCGGCAAGTTTGAAATCATAGTTGAGCTCTTTAATGGCCCAATAAGCCTTATGTTCTAGTTCGAGAGGTAAGTGACATGCTTTTCCATAAACCATTTTATATGGAGACAGAGCCATAGGATTTTTTTATGCAGTTCTATATGCCCATAATGCATCATCAAGTTTCTTAGACCAATTCTTTCTAAACCTATTGACAGTCTTTTGCAAAATTAATTTGAGCTCTCTGTTGCTCAATTCTACTTGACCACTAGACTGTGGGTGATAAGGTGATGCAATTCTATGATTGACGTCATATTTAGCAAGCATTTTACGGTAAGCACCATGAATAAAGTGTGAACCACCATCAATCATTAAACATCTAGGGACTCCAAACCTCGGAAAAATGACTTCCTTAAGCATTTTAATAGAAGTGTTATGATCGGCACTACTAGTTGGAATAGCTTCTACCCACTTAGTAACGTAATCAGCAGCAACTAAAATATGTGTATATCCATTAGAGGTAGGAGAAGGTCCCATATAATCAAAGCCCCAAACATCGAATGGTTCAATAACAAGTGAATAATTCATAGGCATTTCTTGACTTCTACTAATATTACCGATTATTTGGCATTCATCACAAGACAAAATAAACTTACGGGCATCCTTGAAGAGAGTAGGCCAATAAAAACTAGATTGCAATACCTTGTGTGTAGTTCTATCTCCCGCATGGTGTCCTCCATAAGCTTCAGAATGACACTTGCGTAGGATCTGTTCCTGTTCATGCTCAGGTACACAACATCTAATAACATCATCTACTCCTTCTTTATAAAGATGTGGGTCATCCCAAAAGTAATGCCTCAAATCATAGAAGAACTTTTTCTTTTGTTGGTATGTGAAGCTAGGTGATATAAATTTAGCAACTATGTAATTAGCACAATCAACATACCATGGAGTACTACGAGAAGTGCTTATGACATTTAATTGTTCATCAGGAAAGCTATCATTAATGGGTAGTGGGTCATCAAGAACATTCTCTAACCTAGATAAGTTGTCCGCAACGGGGTTCTCAGCTCCTTTTCTATCAACAATATGCAAGTTGAATTCTTGTAGCAAGAGAACCCATCTAATAAGTCTAGGTTTAGCATCTTTCTTTTCCATAAGATATTTAATAGCAGCATGATCAGTGTGAATAGTTACTTTAGAATCAACAATATAGGGTCTGAACTTATCACAAGCAAATACAACTACTAAAAGTTCCTTCTCGGTAGTAGCATAATTTCTTTGAGCATTGTCTAGAGTCTTACTAGCATAATGGATAACATTTAATTTCTTATCAACTCTTTGCCCTAGAACAGCACCTACAGCATAATCACTAGCATCACACATAATTTCAAAGGGTAAATTCCAATCAGGTGGCTGAACAACAGGTGCAGAGGCTAATGCTTTCTTAAGTATTTCAAATGCTTCTACACAATCATCATCAAAGACAAATGGTACATCTTTTTGTAATAAATTAGTCAGAGGCCGAGAAATTTTCAAGAAGTCCTTAATGAACCTCCTATAAAATCCGGCGTGACCAAGGAAAGTTCTTATACCTTTGATGTCCTTGGGACATGGCGTATTTTCAATAGCATTAACCTTGGCTTTGTCAACTTCAATACCTCTTTCAGAAACTTTATGCCTCAAGACAATACCCTCATTTACCATAAAGTGGCACTTTTCCCAATTCAAGACAAGATTAGTTTCTTCACATCTCTGCAAAACTCGATCAAGATTGCTCAAGCAATCATCAAGTGAATGACCTAAGGTTTATCAATACGTAGGAGGCGTAGGATGAAGATGGTCTCTCTCAAGCAACCCTGCAACCAAATAACAAAGAGTCTCTTGTGTCCCCAACACACCCAATACAATGGTAAATTGTATAGGTGCACTAGTTCGGCGAAGAGATGATGATACAAGTGCAATATGGATGGTAGATATAGGTTTTTGTAATATGAAAATATAAAAACAGCAAGGTAGCAAGCGATAAAAGTGAGCGTAAACGGTATTGCAATGATAGGAGACAAGGCCTAGGGTTCATACTTTCACTAGTGCAAGTTCTCTCAACAATAATAACATAATTGGATCACATAACTATCCCTCAACATGCAACAAAGAGTCACTCCAAAGTTACTAATAGAGGAAAACAAACGAAGAGATTATGGTAGGGTACGAAACCACCTCCAAGTTATTCTTTCCAATCAATCCGTTGGGCTATTCCTATAAGTATCACAAACAACCCTAGAGTTCGTACTAGAATAACACATTAAGACACAAATCAACCAAAACCCTAATGTCACCTAGATACTCCAATGTCACCTCAAGTATCCGTGGGTATGATTATACGATATGCATCACACAATCTCAGATTCATCTATTCAACCTACACAAAGAACCTCAAAGAGTGCCCCAAAGTTTCTACCGCAGAGTCAAGACGAAAACGTGTGCCAACCCCTATGCATAGGTTCATGTTGGGCGGAACCCGCAAGTTGATCACCAAAACATACTTCAAGTGGATCACGTGATATCCCATTGTCACCACAGATACGCACGGCAAGACATACATCAAGTGTTCTCAAATCATTAAAGACTCAATCCGATAAGATTACTTCAAAGGGAAAACTCAATCCATTACAAGAGAGTAGAGGGGGAGAAGCAACATAAGATCCAACTATAATAGCAAAGCTCGCAATACATCAAGATCGTGCCAAATCAAGAACACGAGAGAGAGAGAGAGATCAAACACATAGCTACTGGTACATACCCTCAGCCCCGAGGGTGAACTACTCCCTCCTCGTCATGGAGAGCGCCGGGATGATGAAGATGGCCACTGGTGAGGGTTCCCCCCTCCGGCAGGGTGTCGGAACAGGGTCCCAATTGGTTTTTGGTGGCTACAGAGGCTTGCGGCGGCGGAACTCCCGATCTATTCTGTTCTCCAAAAGTATTAGGGTACGTGGGTATATATGGGAGAAAGAAGTATGTCGGTGGACCTCCGGGCTGTCCACGAGGTAGAGGGGCGTGCCCTAGGCTGGTGGGCGCTCCCCAACCCTCGTGGGCAGCCCGGGACTCCCCTGGCGTGCACTCCAAGCTTTTCCGGTAGCTTTCCTTCCAAAAATAACTTCTCCAGTTGATTTCATTCAGGTTCGACTCGGTTTGATATTCCTTTTCTTCGAAACACTGAAATAGGCAAAAAAAAAACAATTCTGGGCTGGGCCTCCGGTTAATAGGTTAGTCCCAAAAATAATATAAAAGTGGATAATAAAGCCCAATATTGCCCAAAACAGTACATAATATAGCATGGAGCAATCAAAAATTATAGATACGTTGGAGACGTATCACTCCCCCGGAGCGATACTACCGCTCGGGCGGTACTGCCGCTTACTGATCGCAGTACTACCGCTGGATGCCCACTTCCATCCTACTCGTACCAAATTTTGATCCATGTTTCTTTGGTTGTTGGCTTATGCTCTTTTGTTCGTGTTTTTTCTTCTGTCTGTGTGTTTGGTTCCAGTGATGGCCCCTCTGAGCAGCATGTCCGGCGTGTCAACCCCGGGCGTTCTACTTCAAAGCACTATCGCAACTCTGAGACTGCGGCTGCCTCCTCAAGTGTGCCTCCTCCTTCTCAGCACAAGAAGACTATTCCCCACAAGCCAAAACCTAGGGGCAAGACTGTGACAGATACGAATGCCAAGGAATTTTGGGAAAGGCATCGGCGCAACCCCTATGCGGAAGATCAAGAACCCACTTTGGTCAACCGCCCGTCTGGAACCGTTTTCAGTTTGCCATCTACTTTGATGTTATGAAATCGAAGAAGAATCTCCATGTTGATGTTCGCACCATCGACATTGACTTTATGGAAAAGGATCCTGCCTACTTTGGCAAAGCCCTACAGATGTGTCCTCAGTTGAACATCTTCAGTATCATGTAGTTCAACAAGGACTTTGATGCAGATTTGGTGGCTCAATTTTATGCCATGGTCCATCTTGGAACAGATGAGGAAAGGACTCTGACTTGGATGACAAATGGCATGCTGCTTTTGTTTGGGAATGTAGTAATTTCAAAAAAAATCCCACACACACGCAAGATCATGGTGATGCATAGCTACGAGAGGGGAAAGTGTTGTCTACGTACCCTCATAGACCGTAAGCGGAAGCGTTATGACAAAGCGGTTGATGTAGTCATACGTCTTCACGATCGACCGATCCTAGCACCAAAGGTACAACACCTCCGCGATCTGCACACGTTCGGCTCGGTGACGTCCCATGAACTCGCGATCCAGTAGAGTGTCGGGGAAGAGCTTCATCGGCACGACGGCGTGATGACGGTGATGATGAAGCTACCGGCGCAGGGCTTCGCCTAAGCACTACGACGATATGACCGAGGTGGATTATGGTGGAGGGGGGATCCGCACATGGCTAAGAGATCAATGATCACCTTGTGTGTCTATGGGGTGCCCCCCTCCCCCGTATATAAAGGAGTGGAGGAGGGGGAGGAGGCCGACCTCCTAGGCGCGCCCCAAGGGGAGTCCTACTCCCACCGGGAGTAGGATTCCCCCCTTCCCTAGTTGGATTAGGAGAGAAGGAAGGAGAAGGACGGAGGAAGGAAAGGGGGGCCACCCCCCCTCCCAATTCAGTTTGGGCTTGGGTGCGCGCCCCCTCCTTTGCTCCCTTCTCCTCTCTCCCAGTATGGCCCAATAAGGCCCATATACCTCCCGTGGGGTTCCGGTAACCTCCCGGTACTCCGGTATATGCCCGATCTCACCCGGAACCATTCCGATCTCCAAATATAGTCGCCCGGTATATCGATCTTTATGTCTTGACCATTTCGAGACTCCTCGTCATGTCCGCGATCATATCCGGGACTCCGAACTACCTTCGGTACATCAAAACACATAAACTGATAATACCGATCGTCACCTAACGTTAAGCGTGCGGACCCTACGGGTTTGAGAACTATGTAGACATGACCGAGACTCATCTCCTGCCGGGGTGCTGATCCACGGGCACCATTGGGACCGGTGGACCGGGTCCCTTTCGGTTCGGCGGGGGCGGAGGCTGCGCAAAGAGCAGATCGAGGCGAAGCACGCGAGCGATTTACCCAGGTTCGGGCCGCACGGATGCGTAAAACCCTACTCCTGCTTTGTGGATTGGTATTGATTTCTAGCTCAGGAGCGCGGAGTGCTACAGTACACACCAGCAGCTAGCAGGACCGAGCGTGGGTGTTCGAACTGGCTAACCCCCCCTCTACGCTGCACACGGGCCTCCTTTTATATGCTCAAGGGGTTACCGACATAAAGGGCAAAAATGGAAAGGTGCTGTGGTAGGCACAGCTACCCGCTATAGTGTTATCATACCTAACCCTGACGGCAGGGGACAAGGGCATTAAATGCCCGTCTGTGTCGCCTAAACAGTGCGAAAAGGGACCGCCAGGGACGCCACCGTTTGCCACGATGGTTATCTTGTCAGCGCCTGCTTGCCACCTCGCACCCCTAGCTGCACGGCCTCCTGCCACGTGTGCTTGGGAGGGCCCCAGAGCGACACGTGGGTGGATGTGCTGGAGCGCGGGCGCGAAGAGGTGGCTTGCCGCGGCAAGCGCCTTGCCGCGGCCGTTGTCTTGTCGCGTCCAGGAGCTTGTCGCTCACCGGGCCTCGCCGGGACGCGCGGCGCGTCGCGGCAAGTTTTCTTGGTATGCCTCGGTTGGCCTTCCCGGCAAGCTCCTCTTGCCGGGGCCTTGCTTTGAGTACTTTGTTCTTGAATGGCTCCAAAGGAACCACGGAGGATCTTGTCGGTCACCCGGCAAGCCTTGCCGCGGGATGCTGCGACTGCCCGTGCACAAGTTCGGGATACTAGGGTACCCCTACTCTAGTGCACCGACAGGAGCCCCCGGGCCTGGGCCATACACGGTGCCGAGCGCTGTTGGGCCAGGCCCAAAACAGTGCACGGGCACGCGTGGCCTAGGTCACGCCGCATATCTCTCCGCTTCCACCGCGCACGCCCAGAACGGCACGCGTCTAATGCGGCGTCGTAGGTGACGTGGGCGGCGTGCGCGGGGCTAAGCCCCGCGAGCATGCGTCAGGCCATGATGAAGGGGACGGCCCACGCCCTCCTCTCTAAACGGAGGTAGGCGTGGGGGCGTGGTGCATTTACTGGACGGGGCCGGTGCGCGGTTTTCGAGGCGTCCACCCCCCGCGATCACGGGGTGGGGCGAGGCCGCCCCATCCGTCGCCTCGGTTCTGCATCCCCGCCACGCGGCTCCCGTGCGCTTGGGGTCGGGGATGGTGGAAGCGGGAAACTGGGCCGTTGCGAGCAGAGGTAGCGGGTCGGCCCCGCCTCCCTGCTCTTCCCGTGCCTTGATTCGCTGAGCGGGGCGGCCGAGCTCCCACCCCGCTCCTTTATAAAGAGCGGGAGGGGAGCACAGAAACCCGCACTCTCTCATCTCCTCCTTTCTTCAGCTTCTGCTCCCCTTTCTCTCATTCGCCATGGAGAAAGGGAACCCTGGGCCTTCATCGGTGGCGGCGAGGGTCGCCGCCAGACAGCGCACCCTTCCCTCTCCCGTGCCCGTGGTGGCAGAGCCAGCCATAAGGGGAAGAGGGAGGGGGCGAGGTCATGGACGAGGTCGAGGACGAGGTCGAGGCGCTCGGGGAAGAGGCGGACGGGGCGGCGCACCAGCTTCGCCTCCGCCGGCGGTTCCTCTCCCCACGGCGGTCCATATTGGGGACGACCCTTGCGAGTTCTTCGTCAGGCTGCGTCGGGCGCCTCGTCGTCGCCTCCGGCTTCCAGCTTCGTTTGCGAGCGCGATGGAGTTGGACCCGCCCGAGACTCTGAGACTGCACATGAGGGGCTGTGGGATCAGCGGCACGCAAGTCCGTGTTGTATTCCCGGCCCCTAATGTGATGTATCTTGATCGAGGGTGGAAGACGTTCGCCCGTATCCATAGCCTGATGGAGGGGTTTACCCTCCATTTTAAGTTAATGGAGGGCGATCTCCTCTCCGTCAAGGCCTTCGGGTGCTTCGGCACTCGGGCGAAGTGCTGCGTGGACAGCTCCTCCGATAGTGAAGGCTCCCCCTCGAGCGAGAGTGACGAGGGGGAGAGCGACAGCGATGATGAGGGTAGCGGGCGGCGGGATGGCGGGCCCAACTAGGTGTCGGGCACCGCTTCGTGCGGCACCGGCGACCCCATCATCCATGTCGCCGGCTCCTTGAACTCCCCGGGGTCGTCTTCTTGGGCGGCTGGCGTAGGGAGGCTGCGGAAGGGGAAGAGGGCTGGCGACAAGGCCGTCAAATCGGAGTACGAGGGCGTGGTGCCCTCGACAGCGTGCTGACGTCCTGCCGCCCCGTCTTCGAGCCCCGCTTCCGGCGCCGCCATCACCGTCCAGCCTTCGGACGGCCCCCGGGATGTTCTCTTGGTGTCTTCTGGCACCCGGAGCTCGTCTAGGCGCCCCTTTTGACCTTTTCGCCTCCTTGACCTACCTCCTGAAGAGAGGGACAGGAAAGGGATTACGGGCATCTTATCTTTTAAATTGTAAGCCTTTGGGCCTTAGCTGCATCTAAAACTTGTAATCCTCTCTTTCATGTTTTTCATCCTCTATGGACTGTACCTGAGTGGGATGTTTTTAATGAAAAGGGGATGCTTGCCGGGTTATTTGTCTCGCGGGTTGAACCCACGCCAAGGAGCAAATCCTTGGTATCTCTCGGACAGACATTTCATCTCCCGGCAACCGGCCCTGCCGCCTTCCCACGTCGCTCGACCTTCCTCGCGCCTTTGACGGAGGCGGGAACGAGGTGGGTGCGGCCTCCCCGTTTCATCCCTTTGTTGCCGCGACTACGACCCAACCTGGCCCCGGGAACGAGCCCCAGGGCCTAGAGTTGAGGGAGCACTGCAGTTTTCGGGAAGAAACGCGGTTTCGCATTCCCCAGTCCATAAGAGGATGCATGATGAGGGACGAAAGACTTATCTGATATCGCAGCTCCCGGCAACTCTGACTTGCCGGGGATGAATCTTGGCATTCGCAGCCCCCAGCAACACTGGCTTGCCGGGGCCCAGGTGCCGGCGCGCCCTTCTTCTCCTTTTCGTCCTCAAGCGGTCTGGCCAGGATACGCGAGCCCTGCGAACGAAAGAGAAGCAAAGGGACGGACACTCGACCTCTAAGCTAGGGGTTAGCCGCTGTTAGGCACTATCAACCCTAACCAAGGACGAGACTCGACCTAGCATGCATGCTATAACCCCGGGGTGTCAGCGCTTCATTTACTGGTGCTCAGGGTCTGCGCCTGGCTTTGTACAAAGGAGTACATGCAACAGGGGCAAGACTTGTACAAAAGGGTGGTTGCCGGACAGGGTCCGACAACCGCGCCTTACGGGTAAAACTTACGAAGATGCTCGATGTTCCAGGAGTTGCTCACTGGAATGCCATCTTCGGTCTCAAGGCGGACAGCGCCAGGCCTAGTGACTCGTTTCACCCGGTAAGGGCCTTCCCACTTCGGCGTCAACTTGTTGGAATTCTTGGTGGACTGAACGCGCCGAAGAACAAGGTCGCCTTCCTCGAGACTTCTGGCGTTAACTTTGCGGCTATGGTAGCGGCGCAAAGCTTGCTGGTAGCGAGCAGCTCGCACAGCAGCCTGAAGACGGTCTTCCTCAAGGAGCAGCGCGTCATCTTGCCGCAGCCGCTCTTGCTCCAGCTCGTCATAAGCGAGCACTCGAGGTGACCCGTATACGAGTTCCGTGGGGATAACTGCCTCTGCTCCATAGACTAGAGCAAAGGGTATCTGTCCAGTGGCTCGATTTGGCGTCGTCCTGATCGACCAAAGAACCACCGGCAGCTCCTCGATCCAGTTTCTTCCGCACTTGTGCAGCTTGTCGAAAGTTCTGGTCTTGAGCCCGCGCAGCACTTCAGCATTTGCCCTCTCCGCTTGACCGTTGCTTCTCGGGTGAGCAACAGAAGCGAAGCAGACTTTGGCGCCAAGATCTTGGATGTACTACATGAAGGTGCAGCTCGTAAATTGTGTACCGTTGTCGGTGATTATCCTGTTAGGGATCCCAAAGCGGCAAACAATCGACCTGAAGAACTTGACTGCTGACTGTGCTGTCACCTTCCTCACTGGTTCCACTTCCGGCCACTTTGTGAACTTGTCGATTGCAACGTACAAGTACTCAAAGCCCCTGACAGCTCGGGGAAAGGGGCCGAGGATGTCGAGCCCCCAGACCGAAAATGGCCAGGATAAAGGGATCGTCTGGAGAGCTTGAGCTGGTTGGTGTATCTGCTTGGAATGGAACTGGCACGCTTCACACTTGGTTACTTGTGCAGTTGCATCCTGGAGGGCTGTTGGCCAGAAGAAACCTTGCCGGAAAGCTTTGCCGACAAGTGCTCTTGCGCCAATGTGGTGACCACATATGCCTCCATGTATCTCTGCCAACAGCTTTTGTCCATCTTCCCGGGGAATACACTTCAATTTCACACCGTTGAGTCTTCTTCTGTACAGTGTCTTGTCGACGAACTGGTACATACTTGACTGCCGGGCTACTCTTTCGGCTTCTTCTTGCTCTTCGGGAAGTTCTCCTGTCTGAAGGAAATGGACAATCCGCTGTGCCCATGCTGGAGCTCGTGGCTCGACAACAAGGACTAAAGGCAACTCTGCTGCTGCGGGAACATCCGCTTCCACGGCAAGAACCTGCGGCTCTGCCGGAGCTTGACGTTCCCCGACAAGCTTGCCAGAGCAAAACTTGTCGGGAGCTTCTGCTTCAACGAAACAAACCCTAGGGCTTGCCGGAGCATCTTGCTCCTCAGCGCTCTTGGTGTTGATCTTGGGGACTGCTGCGGGAACATCCGCTTCTACGGCAAGAACCTGCGGCTCTGCCGGAGCGTGACGTTCCCCGACAAGCTTGCCGGAGCAAAACTTGTCGGGAGCTTCTGCTTCAACGGAACAAACCCTAGGGCTTGCCGGAGCATTTTGCTCCTCAGCACTCTTGGCGTTGATCTTGGGGACCTTCTTGGCGGTGGCTTCGGGAAGCTCTGCCGGCAAATAGTCACCAGAAACCAACTTCCTCTTCTTGCTCTGTCCAGTTGATGGCGTTACGGACGGCTGAGTCAGCTTGAGCACAAAGATTCCTGGTTCCACAGGTAGCTTATGTGCGGCGCACTTTGACAGGCCATCAGCAATGGCGTTGTGAGCTCTTGGAACATGCTCCATTTGTAGGCCGTCAAAGTGCTCTTCTAGCTTTCTCACTTCGTTGACGTAAGCTTCCATCAACGGACTCTGATAATTCTTGTTTACTTGGCAGACGACAAGCTGCGAGTCACCCCTGACAATGAGCTTCTTGATCCCAAGGTCTGCCGCGATCCTGAGACCGGCAAGCAATCCCTCATACTCTGCAGTATTGTTTATTGCTTGTTCCTTGGGAAAGTGCATCTGGACTATGTACTTGAGGTGCTCTCCGGTGGGCGTGATAAGTAGCACACCAGCGCCGGCGCCTTGCAGCGAAAAGGCACCATCAAAGTACATCAGCCACTCTTTGCTTGCTTCCTTGTCGGGGATGCTTGTTTCTGGAATTTCTTCATCCGGTGTTGGCGTCCATTCTGCTATAAATTCTGCCAATGCTCTGCTCTGGATAGTTGAAGTGCTTTCAAACTTGAGGCCAAAGCTTGACAGTTCCAGTGCCCACTCAGCAATCCTGCCTGTCGCTTCTGGATTCTGCAGTATCCTCTTCAGCGGAAAGCGAGTGACAACTGTGATCTCATGTGCTTGGAAATAATGGCGCAGCTTTCTCGAGGCCATGAGAAGGCCGAAAAGCAATTTCTGCACACCAGAGTACCTTGACCTAGCCCCCTGCAGAAGGGAACTGACAAAGTAAACTGGGCGCTGCACCATCTTCTTGTGTATCTCGTCGTGTATCTGCACAGATCCATCTTTGTCGGGACCAGAGCTTATCGGGGAAGCCCCCTGCTTGTCGCTGGATGCGCTTGCCGCGGTTGCTGGCTCATCATCTGCCTCCCTCTCTGCCACTAACGCAGCACTAAACACTTGATTGGTTGCCGCTATGTACAGCAGCAACTTCTCTTGTGGTTTAGGTGCGACAAGTATCGGAGGGGAGGACAGGTAGCTCTTCAGGTCTTGCAGCGCAGCCTCCGCTTCCGGAGTCCATTTCATTGGACCTGCCTTTTTCAATGATTTGAAAAACGGCAGGGCGCGCTCGGCAGACCGAGAGATAAACCTGCTGAGAGCAGCCACGCAACCGGCAAGTTTCTATACATCCTTGACGCGCTTCGGTGCTTCAATCTGCTCAATGGCCTTGATCTTGTCGGGATTGGCTTCAATTCCCCGCTGAGACACGAAGAACCCGAGAAGCTTGCCGGAGGGAACTCCAAACACACACTTCTCTGGGTTGAGCTTGAGGCTGATCTTGCGCAGATTTGCAAAGGTCTCGTCTAAATCTTGAATCAGGGTTGCTCTGTCCTCGCTCTTGACCACTATATCATCCATGTAGGCTTCCACATTTCTGTGTATTTGTGGTTCGAGAGCAACATGGACTACTCTTGCAAATGTCGAACCAGCATTTTTTAATCCGAAAGGCATCCGTATGAAACAGTACGTGCCACATGGAGTAATAAATGCGGTCTTCTCCTCATCCTCTTCTGCCATGAAGATCTGATGATATCCTGAGTATGCGTCAAGAAATGAAAGCAAATCACATCCGGCGGTGGAGTCAACAATCTGGTCAATGCGCGGCAAAGGAAATGGGTCTTTGGGACAAGCTTTGTTAACATCGGTGAAATCGATACAAAGCCTCCATTTCCCGTTTGCCTTGCGCACGACTACAGGATTGGCCAACCACGTGGGATGGAGCACTCCTCTGACAAGGCCTGCTGCTTCCAGTTTCTTGATCTCTTCTGCAATGAATTCTTGGCGCTCTACTGCCTGCTTCCTGACTTTCTGCTTGACAGGCCGCGCATGAGGACAAACGGCAAGGCGGTGCTCAATCACTTTCCTGGGAACACCGGGGATGTCAGATGGCTGCCATGCAAACACGTCGACATTCGCCCACAGGAAAGCAACGAGCGCGCTTTCCTATTTAGGTTCGAGCGTGGCACTGATGGTGAAGGTACCACCAGCGTCGTCCTCCTTGGCGGATACTTTCTTCGTCTCTGGCGGAGCTGCCATCGTCTTCTTGCACTTGCCGGTGGAGCTCGATGGTGCGTCCTCGACGGCAGCGCAGCACTCCGAAGAGATGCGCTTGCCGGAGTGGGCATCAGAACTCTTGCCGGACTTGGTCTTCTTCCCCCCGGGAGCTCCAGCGGTAAGTGGACTGCGATCTGCCGTGGCTGCTGCTTCCCGGTAGATCTTGTCGGCACAGATGAGAGCATCCTTCTTGTCGCCAGGGACAGAAATGACGCTTATCGGGCCTGGCATCTTCAGCATGTTATATGCGTAGTGAGAGGCTGCCATGAACTTGGCGAGTGCTGGACGGCCAAGTATCCCATTGTAAGGCAACGGAATATCGACAACGTCAAAGGTGACCCTTTCAGTCCTGAAGTTGAGCTCGCTGCCAAATGTCACCGGCAGCGTGACCTTCCCCTTCGGCTTGCTCCTTCCCGGGTTGATTCCTTGGAATGTGTCGGTCTCTTCGAGCTCGCTGTCAGGGATTTGGAGTTTTTGGAGTACAGCGAAGGAGATCAGGTTTAAGCCGGCCCCGCCGCAACTAGCATCTTGGTGACTTTGAGGTTGCGGATAGTTGGTGATACCAACATCGGCAAACACCCGACCGCAGTTGTGCGATCAGGGTGATCCTCAATGTCGAAGACGATAGGCGCGCTGGACCACTTCAGAAGCTTGCGTGATTCGATAGGTGGTTCTGCTGCATTAACTTCCCGCACCCACTGTTTGAGTCGGCGGTGTGAGGTATGCAGAGAAGCACCATCGTCAACACACAAGACCTCTGTGGCTTTCTGAAACTCCTGCTCACTGGTCTCAACATCATCCATGTCTTCGTCGCTGTCGTCGTCGTCTTCATCCTTGTCGCGGCCGCGGGGAGGTCTGTCTCCTTGCCGCTGCTTGGCCTTGCCGCGGCGTCCTCCCTGGCCGGTGCGCTTCTGGCCGGATTTCTCGGCACCCCCTTGGGCTCTCTCCTTGTCGCGCCGCTCGTACTCAGCCTTCTGTTGCTGGACAAGCTACTCGACTTTCTTGCAGCTCTGGAGGTCATGGCCCTTGGTGCGGTTAATCTTGCAGTATTGCTTGTCGCAGCCGTCCTGCTTGTCGGCGGCGGCCACGGCCTGGCAGTTGGTGCATGCGGCAACCTCCTTGCCGGAGCTACCAACCTTGGCTCGCTGGGCGCCGTCGCTGCCGGACTGCTCAACGACCAGCACCTCTTTGTTCTGCTTCTTCCTGTTGTTGCGCCGCCGGTTTTTCTTTGCCGGGGCAGCATCTTCACTGTCAGATCCTTCCGCTCCGGTCTTCTCTCCGGGGAGTCTCCTCCCTTCCTCAGCACGTGCACATTTGTCGGCCAGGGCGAACAGCTCACTGACGTCTCTAATCTTGCACATCGCCATCTCCTCCCGCATCCTACGGTTACGCACGTTCTGATGGAACGCGCTGATGACCGCGGCGGGGGGGACGTCTGGGATGTTGTACTGTACACGGCTGAACCTCTGAATGTACTTGCGCAGGGGCTCTCTTTCCTTCTGGACGAGCAGATGAAGATCACTCTCTTGGCCATGAGGTTTGTGGCCGCCCGTAAAGGCGCCGATAAACTGATGGCATAGATCAGCCCAGGAGGATATGGAGTTGTCCGGCAAGTGCATGAGCCAGGACCTGACGTTGGGCTTGAGCACCAACGGGAAGTAGTTGGCAAGGATCTTATCGTCCCGCCCCCCAGCAGCCTGCACCGCGATGGTGTAGATGCTGAGGAACTCCGACGGATGCGACTTGCCGTCGTACTTCTCTGGTACATCTGGTTTGAAGTTCTTCGTACTGGGCCACTGGACTTGCCGCAGCTCACGAGTGAACGCGGGGCAACCTACCGTGTACGGCAAGTCGCCTGGTTCCCCCGGCGCATGCATGTCAACAGTGGGCCCAGCGCGCTGGTCTGATTGACCCCGCGCTTCTCTCCGGCGCTCGATGCGAGTACGAGCGTCTTCTTGTTGTCGTTCTTGAAGAACTTGGCGCTGATCGCGACGAGCTCGTGAATCTGACGACGCGGTGGAGTCGCTGTCGAGGTGGACCCGGCGAGTCGGCGATCCTGGCCTTCGGGGTGGAGAGTGCACAGTAGTTGCACCCCCACCAGTCTTGTCGTCTCTGGCTCGTGCCTGGCTGACTTGCCGCGGCCGAGACGTGCTCGGCTGCCGTGGGGCGTCGTCATTGGCGAAGCCGATGAGACTCTGGATAGTGGCCCTCCAGTCGTCGATCTTGTCCGCCGCTGGAGGGTAGTCTAGGAGCAGCTGAGCTCGCGCCAGAGCTTCTGCTGCGGTGGCGGGTGGCGGTGGCGAACGGTGTGAGGAGCGGGATATGCTCGGACTTCTAACTACGTTAGAAGGAGCAGTATCTCGTCCAGGCGACCGTGTCTCGCTCGCGCCAGCAGGTTGTCGTGCCTGGTGGTCCTGAGCGCTCCGAGATCCACCAGCTCGATCTTGATCTAGCGAACGCATGGTACCGTGAGTACCATGACGCTGCCGGTCCCGCACCTCCTGAGATGGGCGCGGTGCGTGCACGGACGCCGAGGTCTTGGAGTGCGCCCGGTCGTTGTGGGAGCCGGCTACGCCGCCGATGGGCAGCACAGCCTTGTCCTTGGACCTGGCAGCACCGCGAGCTCCCTCGTCGACGCCCGTTCTTCCGCCGGCATCTGCCCCACCGACCGTTTGCTCCGGCGGTGGCTGGCTCGGCGCGGACGGAGCAGCTGCCTCCGAAATCTTCTTCTTTGGCGGCATGTTGATGAAGATGATGGAGATCTAGCTCGCGAGAACGCCAGATCTGGTTCACACAACTTCGACGCCCCTACCTGGCGCGCCAGAGATGCCGGGGTGCTGATCCACGGGCACCTATGGGACCGGCGGACCAGGGCCCTTTTCGTTCGGCGGGGGCGGAGGCTGCGCAAAGAGCAGATCAAGGCGAAGCACGCGAGCGATTTACCCAGGTTCGGGCCGCACGGATGCGTAAAACCCTACTCCTGCTTTGTGGATTGGTATTGATTTCTAGGTCAGGAGCGCGGAGTGCTACAGTACACACCAGCAGCTAGCAGGACCGAGCGTGGGTGTTCGAACTGGCTAACCCCCCCTCTACGCTGCACACGGGCCTCCTTTTATATGCTCAAGGGGTTACCGACATAAAGGGAAAAAATGGAAAGGTGCTGTGGTAGGCACAGCTACCCACTACAGTGTTATCATACCTAACCCTGACGGCAGGGGACAAGGGCATTAAATGCCCGTCTGTGTCGCCTAAACAGTGTGAAAAGGGACCGCCAGGGACGCCACCGTTTGCCATGATGGTTATCTTGTCAGCGCCTGCTTGCCACCTCGCACCCCTAGCTGCACGGCCTCCTGCCACGTGTGCTTGGGAGGGCCCCAGAGCGACACGTGGGTGGATGTGCTGGAGCGCGGGCGCGAAGAGGTGGCTTGCCGCGGCAAGCGCCTTGCCGCGGCCGTTGTCTT
Organism: Triticum urartu; assembly: GCF_003073215.2. Taxonomy (NCBI): domain Eukaryota; kingdom Viridiplantae; phylum Streptophyta; class Magnoliopsida; order Poales; family Poaceae; genus Triticum; species Triticum urartu. Next base: position 39,588,042 of record NC_053024.1, read on the forward strand.
GTCGCGTCCGGGAGCTTGTCGCTCACCGGGCCTCGCCGGGACGAGCGGCGCGTCGCGGCAAGTTTTCTTGGTATGCCTCGGTTGGCCTTCCCGGCAAGCTCCTCTTGCCGGGGTCTTGTTTCCTTCCCGGCAAGCTCCTCTTGCCGGGGCCTTGGTTTGAGTACTTTGTTCTTGAATGGCTCCAAAGGAACCACGGAGGATCTTGGCGGTCACCCAGCAAGCCTTGCCGCGGGATGCTGCGACTGCCCGTGCACAACTTTGGGATACTAGGGTACCCCTACTCTAGTGCACCGACATCTCCGGTCAATAACCAATTGCGGAACCTGGATGCTCATATTCATTCCTACATATTCTACAAAGATCTTTATCGGTCAAACCGCATAACAACATACGTTGTTCCCTTTGTCATCGGTATGTTACTTGCCCGAGATTCGATCGTCGGTATCTCAATACCTAGTTCAATCTCGTTACCGACAAGTCTCTTTACTCGTTCCGTAATGCATCATCCTGCAACTAACTCATTAGTCACATTGCTTGCAAGGCTTATAGTGATGTGCATTACCTCGGTCTATGCCAACTCAAAAAGTACCATCGGAGACACCTGTAGAGCACCTTTATGATCACCCAGTTACGTTGTGACGTTTGGTAGCACACAAAGTGTTCCTCCGGTATTCGGGAGTTGCATAACCTCATAGTCATAGGAACATGTATAAGTCATGAAGAAAGCAGTAGCAACATACTAAACGATCAAGTGCTAAGCTAATGGAATGGGTCAAGTCAATCACATCATTCTCTAATGATGTGATCCCGTTAATCAAATGTCAACTCATGTCTATGGCTAGGAAACATAACCATCTTCGATTCAACGAGCTAGTCAAGTAGAGGCAAACTAGTGACACTCTGTTTGTCTATGTATTCACACATGTACTAAGTTTCCGGTTAATACAATTCTAGCATGAATAATAAACATTTATCATGATATATGGAAATATAAATAACATCTTTATTATTGCCTCTAGGGCATATTTCCTTCAGTCTCCCACTTGCACTAGATTCAATAATCAATAATCTAGATTACACAGTAATGATTCTAACACCCATGGAGTCTTGGTGCTGATCATGTTTTGCTCGTGAGAGAGGCTTAGTCAACGGGTCTGCAACATTCAGATCCGTATGTATCTTGCAAATCTCTATGTTCCCCCCTCCTTGACTTGATCGCAGATGGAATTGAAGCGTCTCTTGATGTGCTTGGTTCTCTTGTGAAATCTGGATTCCTTTGCCAGGGCAATTGCACCAGTATTGTCACAAAAGTTTTTCATTGGACCCGATGCAGTAGGTATGACACCTAGATCGGATATGAACTCCTTCATCCAAACTCCTTCATTTGCTGCTTCCGAAGCAGCTATGTACTCCGCTTCACACATAGATCCCACCATGATGCTTTGCTCAGAACTGCACCAATTGACACCTCCACCGTTCAATATAAACACGTATCCAGTTTGTGACTTAGAGTCATCTGGATCAGTGTCAAAGCTAGCATCGACGTAACCATTTACGATGAGCTCTTTGTCACCTCCATAAACGAGAAACATATCCCTAGTCCTCTTCAGGTATTTCAGGTGTTCTTGACTGCTGTCCAGTGATCCACTCCTGGATTACTTTGGTATCTCCCTGCTAAACTAATAGCAAGGCACACATCAGGTCTGGTACACAGCATTGCATACATGATAGAGCCTATGGCTGAAGCATAGGGAACACCTTTCATTTTCTCTCTATCTTCTGCAGTGGTCGAGCATTGAGTCTGACTCAACTTCACACCTTGTAGCACAGGCAAGAACCCTTTCTTTTCTTGATCCATTTTGAACTTCTTCAAAACTTTATCAAGGTATGTGCTTCGTGTAAGTCCAATTAAGCGTCTTGATCTATCTCTACAGATCTTGATGCCCAATATATAAGCAGCTTCACCTAGGTCTTTCATTGAAAAACTCTTATTCAAATATCCTTTTATGCTATCCAGAAATTCTATATCATTTCCAATCAACAATATGTCATCCACATATAATATTATAAATGCTACAGAGATCCCACTCACTTTCTTGTAAATACAGGCTTCTCCAAAAGTCTGTATAAAACCATATGCTTTGATCACACTATCAAAACATTTATTCCAACTCCGAGATGCTTGCACCAGTCCATAAATGGATCGCTGGAGCTTGCACACTTTGTTAGTATTCTTAGGATCGATAAAACCTTCAGGTTGCATCATATACAAATCTTCTTCCAGAAATCCATTCAGGAATGCAGTCTTTACACCCATTTGCCAAATTTCATAATCATAAAATGCGGCAATTGCTAACATGATTCGGACGGACTTAAGCATCGCTATGGGTAATAAGGTCTCATCGTACTCAAATCCTTGAACTTGTCGAAAACCTTTCGCACCAAGTTGAGCTTTGTAGACAGTAACATTACCGTCAGCGTCTGTCTTCTTCTTGAAGATCCATTCATTCTCGATGGCTTGCCGATCATCGGGCAAGTCAACCAAAGTCCACACTTTGTTCTCATACATGGATCCCATCTCAGATTTCATGGCCTCAAGCCATTTTTTGGAATCTGGGCTCATCATCGCTTCCTCATAGTTCGTAGGTTCGTCATGGTCAAGTAACATGACCTCCAGAACAGGATTACCGTACCACTCTGGTGCGGATCTTACTCTGGTTGACCTATGAGGTTCGGTAGTAACTTGATCTGAAGTTACATGATCATCATCATTAGCTTCCTCACTAATTGGTGTAGGAGTCACAAGAACAGATTTCTGTGACGAACTACTTTCCAATAAGGGAGCAGGTACAGTTAGCTCATCAAGTTCTACTTTACTCCCACTCACTTCTTTCGAGAGAAACTCCTTCTCTAGAAAGGATCCATTCTTAGCAACGAATGTCTTGCCTTTGGATTTGTGATAGAGGGTGCACCCAACAGTCTCCTTTGGGTATCCTATGAAGACACATTTCTCCGATTTGGGTTTGAGCTTATCAGGTTGAAGCTTTTTCACATAAGCATCGCAACCCCAAACTCTAAGAAACGAGAACTTTGGTTTCTTGCCAAACCACAGTTCATAAGGTGTCGTCTCAATGGATATAGATGGTGCCCTATTTAACGTGAATGCAACCGTCTCTAAAGCATAACCCCAAAACAATAGCGGTAAATCAGTAAGAGACATCATAGATCGCACCATATCTAGTAAAGTACGATTACGACGTTCGGACACACCATTATGCTGTGGTGTCCCGGGTGGCGTGAGTTGCGAAACTATTCCGCATTGTTTCAAATGAAGACCAAACTCGTAACTCAAATATTCTCCTCCATGATCAGATCGTAGAAACTTTATTTTCTTGTTACGATGATTTTCCACTTCACTCTGAAATTCTTTGAACTTTTCAAATGTTTCAGACTTATGTTTCATCAAGTAGATATACCCATATCTGCTCAAATCATCTGTGAAGATCAGAAAATAATGATACCCGCCACGAGCATCAACACTCATCGGACCGCATACATCAGTATGTATTATTTCCAATAAGTCTGTTGCCCGCTCCATTGTTCTGGAGAACAGAGTCTTAGTCATCTTGCCCATGAGGCATGGTTCACAAGCACCAAGTGATTCATAATCAAGTGATTCCAAAAGTCCATCAGAATGGAGTTTCTTCATGCGCTTTACACCAATATGACCTAAACGGCAGTGCCACATATAAGTTGCACTATCATTATCAACTCTGCATCTTTTGGCTTCAATATTATGAATATGTGTATCACTACTATCGTGATTCAATATAAATAGACCATTCTTCAAGGGTGCATGACCATAAAAGATATTACTCATATAAATAGAACAATTATTATTCTCTGATTTAAATGAATAACCGTCTCGCATCAAACAAGATCCAGATATAATGTTCATGCTCAACGCTGGCACCAAATAAGAATTATTCAGGTCTAAAACTAATCCTGAAGCTAGATGTAGAGGTAGCATGCCGACCATGATCACATCGACTTTGGAACCATTTCCCACGCGCATCGTCACCTCGTCATTAGCCAATCTTCGCTTAATCCATAGTCCCTCTTTCGAGTTGCAAATATTAGCAAAAGAACCAGTATCAAATACCGAGGCACTACTGCGAGCATTAGTAAGGTACACATCAATAACATGTATATCACATATACCTTTGTTCACCTTGCCATCCTTCTTATCCGCCAAATACTTGGGGCAGTTCCTCTTCCAGTGACCAGTCCCTTTGCAATAGAAGCACTTAGTCTTAGGCTTAGGTCCAGACTTGGGCTTCTTCACTTGAGCAGCAACTTGCTTGTCGTTCTTCTTGAAGTTCCCCTTCTTCCCTTTACCCTTTTTCTTGAAACTGGTGGTCTTGTTGACCATCAACACTTGATGCTCCTTCTTGATTTCTACCTCCGCAGCTTTTAGCATTGCGAAGAGCTCGGGAGTTGTCTTATCCATCCCTTGCATGTTATAGTTCATCACGAAGCTCTTGTAGCTTGGTGGCAGTGATTGAAGAATTCTGTCAATGACACTATCATCAGCAAGATTAACTCCCAGTTGAATCAAGTGATTGTTATACCCAGACATTTTGAGTTATGCTCACTAACAAAACCCTCCTCCATCTTGCAGCTATAGAACTTATTGGAGACTTCATATCTCTTAATCCGGGCATTTGCTTGAAATATTAACTTCAACTCCTGGAACATCTCATATGCTCCATGACGTTCAAAACGTCGTTGAAGTCCCGGTTCTAAGTCGTAAAGCATGGCACACTTAACTACCAAGTAGTCATCAGCTTTGCTCTGCCAGACGTTCATAACATTTGGCATTGCTCCTGCAGCGGGTGTGGCACCTAGAGGTGCTTCCAGGATGTAATTCTTCTGTGCAGTAATGAGGATAATCCTCAAGTTACGGACCCAGTCCGTGTAGTTGCTACCATCATATTTCAACATAGCTTTCTCTAGGAATGCATTAAAATTCAACGGAACAACAACATGGTCCATCTATCTACAACAACATAGACATGCAAAATACTATCAGGTACTAAGTTCATGATAAATTAAATTTCAATTAATCAAATTACTTAAGAACTCCCACTTAGACAGACATCCCTCTAATCATCTAAGTGATCACGTGATCCATATCAACTAAACCTTGTCCGATCATCACGTGAGATGGAGTAGTTTTTAATGGTGAACATCACTATGTTGATCATATCTACTATATGATTCACGCTCGACCTTTCGGTCTCAGTATTCTGAGGCCATATCTGCATATGCTAGGCTCGTCAAGTTTAACCCGAGTATTCTGCATGTGCAAAACTGGCTTGCACCCGTTGTATGTGAACGTAGAGCTTATCACAACCGATCATCACGTGGTGTCTTGGCACGTCGAACTTTCACAATGGTGCATACTCAGGGAGAACACTTGTACCTGGAAATTTAGTGAGAGATCATCTTATGATGCTACCTCCGAACTAAGCAAAATAAGATGCATAAAGGATAAACATCACATGCAATCAATATAAGTGATATGATATGGCCATCATCATCTTGTCCCTTTGATCTCCATCTCCAAAGCACCGTCATGATCACCATCGTCACCGGCGCGACACCTTGATCTCCATCGTAGGATCGTTGTCGTCTCACCAACTATTGCTTCTACGACTATCGCTACCGCTTAGTGATAAAGTAAAGCAATTACATGGCCATTGCATTTCATACAATAAAGCGACAACCATATGGCTCCTGCCAGTTGCCAATAACTCCGTTAGAAAACATGATCATCTCATACAATAAAATTTAGCATTATGTCTTGACCATATCACATCACAACATGCCCTGCAAAAACATGTTAGACGTCCTCTACTTTGTTGTTGCAAGTTTTACGTGGCTGCTACGGGTTGAGCAAGAACCATTCTTACCTACGCATCAAAACCACAACGATTTTTCGTCAAGTATGTGTTGTTTTAACCTTCACAAGGACCGGGCGTAGCCACACTCGATTCAACTAAAGTTGGAGAAACTGACACCCGCCAGCCACCTGTGTGCGAAGCACGTTGGTAGAACCAGTCTCGCGTAAGCGTACGCGTAACGTTGGTCCGGGCCGCTTCATCCAACAATACCGCCGAATCAAAGTATGACATGTTGGTAAGCAGTATGACTATTATCGCCCACAACTCACTTGTGTTCTACTCGTGCATATAACATCTACGCATAAACCTGGCTCGGATGCCACTGTTGGGGAACGTAGTAATTTCAAAAAATTCCTACGCACACGCAAGATCATGGTGATGCATAGCAACGAGAGGGGAGAGTGTTGTCTACGTACCCTTGTAGACCATAAGCGAAAGCGTTATGACACCGCGGTTGATGTAGTCATACGTCTTCACAATCGACCGATCCTAGCACCGAAGGTACAACACCTCCGTGATCTGCACACGTTCGGCTCGATGACGTCCCACGAACTCACAATCCAGTAGAGTGTCGGGGAAGAGCTTCGTCAGCACGACGGCGTGATGACGGTGATGATGAAGCCACCGGCGCAGGGCTTCGCCTAAGCACTACGACGATATGACCGAGGTGGATTAGGGTGGAGGGGGGCACCGCACACGGCTAAGAGATCAATGATCAACTTGTGTGTCTATGGGGTGCCCCCTCCCCTGTATATAAAGGAGTGTAGGAGGGGGAGGAGGCACCCTCCTAGGCACGCCCCAAGGGGAGTCCTATTCCCACCGGGAGTAGGATTCCCCCCTTCCCTAGTTGGATTAGGAGAGAAGGAAGGAGGAGGAAGGAGGAAGGAAAGGGGGGTCGGCCCCCCTCCCAATTCGGATTGGTCTTGGGGGGTGCGCCCCCTCCTTTGCTCCCTTCTCCTCTCCCCCACTATGGCCCAATAAGGCCCATATACCTCCCGGGGGGTTCCGGTAACCTCCCGGTACTCCAGTATATGCCCGGTCTCACCCGGAACAATTCCGATGTCCAAATATAGTCGTCCAATATATCGATCTTTATGTCTTAACCATTTCGAGACTCCTCGTCATGTCCGTGATCATATCCGGGACTCCGAACTACCTTCGGTACATCAAAACACATAAACTCATAATACCGACCGTCACCTAACATTAAGCGTGCGAACCCTACAGGTTCAAGAACTATGCAGACATGACCGAGACTCATCTTCGGTCAATAACCAATAGCGGAACCTGGATGCTCATATTGGTTCCGACATATTATACGAAGATCTTTATCGGTCAAACCGCATAACAACATATGTTGTTCCCTTTGTCATCGGTATGTTACTTGCCCGAGATTCGATCATCGGTATCTCAATAACTAGTTCAATCTCATTACCGGCAAGTCTCTTTACTCGTTCCGTAATGCATCATCCTGCAACTAACTCATTAGTCACATTGCTTGCAAGGCTTATAGTGATGTGCATTACCGAGAGGGCCCAGACATACCTCTCTGACAATCGGAGTGACAAATCCTAATCTTGGTCTATGCCAACTCAACAAGTACCATCGGAGACACCTGTAGAGCACCTTTATGATCACCCAGTTACGTTTTGACGTTTGGTAGCACACAAAGTGTTCCTCCGGTATTCGGGAGTTGCATAACCTCATAGTCATAGGAACATGTATAAGTCATGAAGAAATCAATAGCAACATACTAAACGATCAAGTGCTAAGCTAACAGAATGGGTCAAGTCAATCACATCATTCTCTAATGATGTGATCCGGTTAATCAAATGACAACTCATGTCTATGACTAGGAAACATAACCATCTTTGACTCAACGAGCTAGTCAAGTAGAGGCAAACTAGTGACACTCTGTTTGTCTATGTATTCACGCATGTACTAAGTTTCCGGTTAATACAATTCTAGCATGAATAATAAAAATGTATCATGATATAAGGAAATATAAATAACAACTTTATTATTGCCTCTAGGTCATATTTCCTTCAGCTTTCTATCAAGTGGAAGGCCTTCATGGAGTTACTTGGAGTTGAAGATCAAGGACTTGAGAACCCAGTTGGCTTTCGCCCTCACCGCAATGCAACTTCCACTCACAAGCAATCTCTCTGGCCCTACTGTACTTTGAAGATTCACCCCGTGACTCAGAAGGAGACCTATGAGTTGCTTGCCTATCTGGACATTCTTCATCGCATCTTCCGAGAGACTCTCTTCCCTCGCATTGGGAACTTGGATATGGTTCACTCATTTCTCGTAGACATGCTTCTTTTCTGCCAGCATGAGAAGGAAGAAAACACAAGAGAATCATTGGATATCTCTCATGTCATGTTGTCTAAACTCGTCTCCGCCATCTCTGAGCACAAGTGCCCTATCTATGGTCCGTTTATCATGTTACTCATTGAGAAGGCTTGGGCGCGCGTTTATCCTAATGTTGTGCTGGAGACTGGTGAGTTAATCTCTCATGAGATCAAGCGTCTGTAGAAGAAGGACAACTGGGGCACCCCGGCTTCAAGGTCTGGGATTCCATCTGGAGCTGCTGACATGGAGAACGAGGTTGAGGCTGATGCTGACGATGATGCGGATTATGAGCCCTCCGGAGTGGAGCCCTCATGGGAAAAGAAGATCAAGCGCAAGATGAAGAAACTCTTTTGCATGGAGTCTCATGGATAGTATATGGCTCATGTTTCTGAGAAGAAGGCCAGGAGCCGTCACAAGGAGCTCAAGAATCAGTTGGGTGCAACCGTTGCCAGCGGATCTGAGGGAAAGATCACCGATGAGGAGGAGTTGGTTCAGCAGCACTGCCCGTGGACTGATTCAGACACCGAGCAGTTTCCTACTGATGATGGAAGTGTAGACGATCCCGCTAGGATGTGATGATGGAGACCCTCAGTTTGCTATCACCTGGAGATGTAGCAGCGCTCTTTGCCTATTTGGTGTCTCGATGCCAAATGGGGAGAGAGCTTAGGGATTTGTGTTGTCGAGTTGCAAGCGTGTGTTTGTGTGGCGTGTTTGCCTTGCCTGTCTTTCTCGCAAACTCTTTTCTCGTCTTTGGCGTTTGTTTGGTTTGTGTTTGTGAGACCCGGTACCCTATCGTATGGTGTGAGACATATGCTACCTTGTCCTTATATTATTTAGTTTGTTGAGTACCTTGGTAGTATGTGAGTTGCATGTTATCCTGTTATATTCTTTGCTCACTCCTACTCTTATGCATCCGAGCTTTATATGTTCCATTACTTGTTGCTAATGGTGTCAGACTATAAAATATAGGGGGAGTGTTGATCCTAATGTGTGTGCTTTGCATTCCAAAGGAACCTCTAATTAGGTGCACACATTCAGGGGGAGCTCCATCTATATTTTGTAGTTTTGGGTTTCATTTACTTTCTTGTCTTACCTTTGTGCAAATCCCGTGTTGTCATCAATCCACCAAAAAGGGGGATATTGTTAAGGCATCTCTCTCTCTCTAAGTAGTTTTGGTGATTGATGACAACGCCCTTGCGGACTAATCGTGTGCGTTTTGTATTTCAGATAATCATCCTTTGGCACGAGACGATTCCTTCCCTTCGGAGCTTTAAGTGAAGACGGTGTAGCTTTTTTGTTTCAGTTTTGGTGGACTTGTTTCGTAGGAGTCACCGTACTATCAAGAGGGGGTCCGCATTGGTAAGGCTAGGGTGGAATCATCACGTACACATCCCCTTTGCACCCTCAGTACCTTCCCGCTTGGAGGGAGGATCCCTCGTTGCTTCTGGTGTAAAATTTTGTCCCAGCAGTAGTACCGCAGAACCCAGCGGCAGTACCGCTGAAGAACCACAAGCGGCAGTACCGCTCCACAGCGGTAGTACCGCCTGGGGCTCTCAGCCGTAGTACCGCTGCTGTTCTTGGCTCCTACCGCCTCGATTCCAGGGTGTCGCCTCTCGTGTCGGGTTTTGTGGCACTAGCAGTAGCAGTAGAGGCGGTAGAACCGCTCATAAGCGCTAGTACCGCCCCTACCACCGCTGCTAGTACCGCCCTGGGTCTAGATCCTGCTCCGCCTCTGGCCTTCCTCAGTCTGCGCGGCTGTACTGCGAGGGGGAGCAGTAGTACCACTGGCCCCAACTGTAGTACCACTGCCCCCAGCGGTAGTACCGCTCTGTGCGGGGCTGAATGGGGGTAACGGTTGGATTGTTTTCCCCCTTATAAAAGGAGGTCTTCTTCTCCAAGTTGACCTACCTCTTTTCCCCCAAAGCTCCATTGTTGCTCCAAAGCTCATTTTCGCCCGATCTCTCTCCCTAGCCAATCAAACTTGTTGATTCTTTGGGGATTGGTTGAGAAGGCCCAGATCTACACTTCCACCAAGAGAAATTTGATTCCCCCCACTAATCCCTTGTGGATCTTGTTACTCTTGGGTGTTTGAGCACCCTAGATGGTTGAGGTCACCTCGGAGCCATATTCCATTGTGGTGAAGCTCTGTGGTTACGTTGGGAGCCTCCAATTCAGTTGTGGAGAGAGCCCCAACCTTGTTTGTAAAGGTCCGGTCACCGCCTCCAAGGGCACCAATAGTGGAATCACGGCATCTCGCATTGTGTGAGGGCGCAAGGAGAATACGGTGGCCCTAGTGGCTTCTTGGGGAGCATTGTGCCTCCACACCGCTCCAACGGAGACGTACTTCCCTTCAAAAGGAAGGAACTTCGATAACACATCCTAGCCTTCACCAACTCCACTCTTGGTTATCTCGTACCTTTACTTGTGCAAGCTTATATTGTGTTGCATCTTTTGCTTGCTTGTGTGCTTATTGTTGTTGCATCATATAGGTTTCTCACCTAGTTTCATATCTAGACAACCTACTTTGATGCAAAGTTTAAATTGGTAAAGAAAAGCTAAAAATTGTTAGTTGCCTATTCACCCCCCCTCTAGTCAACTATATCGATCCTTTCAGTTTGTCATTCTCAAGTGATATTCCTGATAATAAATTATCTGGCTAATTTGAAAGACAACAGAGCTTACAAGCAGTTCATATCAGCCTTAAAGAAATTATCATTTGATGAGTGTACTTGAAGAAATATCAATTGATGAGTGTACTTATCTTTGTCAGCCTTATAAAGATACACCTTGTTGAACTGTTTGCAAGTACAGTTCCTCGAATAGTCTTGATATTCATCTAAGGGAGATTTTAGTCTCCATGGGTGTGGATATACTTGCCCTAAACATTGTATGGTAACTGTCAAAACCGGCGAATCTTGGGTAGGGGGTCCCGAACTGTGCGTCTAGGCCGAATGGTAACAGGAGGCAAGGAACATGATGTTTTACCCAGGTTCGGGCACTCTTGATGGAGGTAAAACCCTACGTCATGCTTGATTAATATTGATGATATGGGTAGTACAAGAGCAGATCTACCACGAGATCAAGGAGGCTAAACCCTAGAAGCTAGCCTATGGTATGATTGTTGTATGATGAAGTTTTCCTACGGACTAAAACCCTCCGGTTTATATAGACACCGGAGAGGGTTAGGGTTACACAAATTCGGTTACAATGGTAGGAGATCTTGAATATCCGCATCGCCAAGCTTGCCTTCCACGCCAAGGAAAGTCCCATCCGGACATGGGACGAAGTCTTCAATCTTGTATCTTCATAGTCCTGGAGTCCGGCTGAAGGTATAGTCCGGCTAGCCGAACACCCCCTAATCCAGGACTCCCTCAGTAACCAACCACACTAGCAGCACAATAATTTGTACATATAGAGAGCTAAAGGGAATTGATTAAGAGAAGTAGAACTTTCAGATTTAGAGGTTGAGTAAAGTATATCATTGTTGTATTCAGTTGGTATTTGTTGGTACCTGGTATCATTGCTTGGTATCTTACATATACCACAACCTCATGGAGTATCAGAACACAAAATAATGATCTCCTTTTAGTATTTATTTACTATTGAGCCATTTATTAGGTCAGTTGTGGCAAATGACTTAAATATGCATCTAGTCCTTTTATTAGTGTCCACAGACCTACAACCATGTTCTCATAGAACCTATGCTAGCAAACAATACACAAAAGGAACCAAACTCTCAATGAAAGCACCAATGTCGGTGTCAAAACCGGTGGATCTCGGGTAGGGGGTCCCGAACTGTGCGTCTAGGCCGAATGGTAAGAGGAGGCAAGGAACACGATGTTTTACCCAGGTTCGGGCCCTCTTGATGGAGGTAAAACCCTACGTCCTGCTTGATTAATATTGATGATATGGGTAGTACAAGAGTAGATCTACCACGAGATCAAGGAGGCTAAACCCTAGAAGCTAGCCTATGGTATGATTGTTGTATGATGAAGTTGTCCTACGGACTAAAACCCTCCGGTTTAAATAGACACCGGAGAGGGTTAGGGTTACACAAAGTCGGTTACAATGGTAGGAGATCTTGAATATCCGCATCGCCAAGCTTGCCTTCCACACCAAGGAAAGTCCCATCCGGACATGGGACGAAGTCTTCAATCTTGTATCTTCATAGTCCTGGAGTCCGGCTGAAGGTATAGTCCGGCTACCCGAACACCCCCTAATCCAGGACTCCCTCAGTAGCCCCTGAACCAGGCTTCAATGATGACGAGTCCGGCGCGTAGATTGTCTTCGGCATTGCAAGGCGGGTTCCTCCTCCAAATTCTTCATAAAAGTTTGTAAACACCAAGAGTAGTGTCCGGCTCTGCAAAATAAGTTTCTACGTATTGCCATAGAGAGAATAATATTAACACAAATCTAATCTGCTGACGTATTCCGCAGCGTGACATCACACTACGGCCAAGCCTTTATTCGAATCGTTTTTACTTTTCCACCTCAGCGTGTTTTGCGAGGCGGTTTCCTTGGCACGTCTTGTCAAAGCAGAGATCGTGTCCCCCATTTACGAGATTCTCATCAATACGGACGTGGGTAACCGAACCGCGCCATTTATCACGGCGCTTGGGAGGCAAGCGAGTTTTACTAGGCTGGTGGGGACGCATAGTCGCATCCGCCCATATAAGGGGATAAGGATCCACCTTTTTACCTACGCCTTCTTCCTCCCTTGCCTGTCCATCTTCTGCACTTACCATGAGAGGGTAGTATTTCTTCCCCACTTCCTCCGCGGACTGGGTTTTCCTCTCCACCCATTTGTCTCCGGGCTCATGTTCTACTATGGCCTAGATTTCCACGATCTGGCCCCGAACTTCATCCTCAATATCTCGGCGTTTATCATCGTGTGCGAGGCTTTCCTCTGCATCCGCCCCCATTTCGGCATCTGGCTCAAGACCTTCAACGTCAAGACAAAGGTGGTGCGCGGCAACCAGGCAGAGTGCGGATGTGCCATGGCGGGCAAAATAGCCAACGTCCTATGGCTCGAGGGCTCCTTTGTGGAGACCTTGAAGGGGTGGCAGTCAGGGTGGTTTTACATCACCGAGCCACGCGATCCGAAGTGGATCGCAGCCCCTGAATTCCAATCCGGACCCCCTACGCGGCTCACATCCTGGAAGGAGACGGGCTTGTCATGGGGCGACGAAGAAGAGGTGACCGGACTGCAAAAATGCATCCAGTCCCTGGTGAACAAGCAGCTCAAGCTTGTCAACGTAGTATGGGTCATGCTCGTCCGCCGGATCCTTCTGTGTCAACAACGGGACTTCAATTTGTGGGAGTTCAACCCGGCGCAGCACCGAATTCTTAGCAGGCTCTTCGGCACGGCTTACGAAGATGTCTGGAAGGGGCTAACCAAAAGCGCCGAGGCTCCCACATCCACCTCCGAAGACCGCGGATTCAGCTCGCAACGTCCTGCTGGCGAGGTAAAATATTTTCATCTTTTATAGGATGTTAAGTTTTCTTCATAGCTTGACTCTATGCGGGATCTAAACTCCCTCACCTTTGAGAGGATTCGCAGGCGAAGTCTAGACTGATTAACTGTCCGGCTCCCTTGCCCGAAGACCCAGCCCCTGCTCTCCTAGTGAAGCTGCTGGTTCCGGCACCTTATGTGGTGCCTGAGAAGAAGGCCAAGAAGAAGAAGGCCACGGGGACTCGAAAGAGTTCCCGGCATATGGTGGTGTCGGACTCGTCGTCCGACGAGTCCGAGACGCACTCCTCCCGTGAAGACGAGGAGGAGGAAGAAGAAACCTCTCCCACTCCAGTGGGGGGAGGAAAGAATAGGAAGGCCGCCCCAGTAGGGGAGGCCGAAGGGTCCAAGAAGAGGAAAACCCCTCCGCCGGACTACGCCCCCGACGCCGACGAGGACGAAGAGGAGTGGCCAGACAGGGCCAAGCGTCCGGCGAAATCGTAAGTGTTCGGATACCGGAGTAACTCCTGATATTCCTTTTGTTGAGCAGCTTTCCCTAATGTCGAATATAATCATGCAGCCCGCCCAAGGACGGGCTCGACGAGTCGTTGAGCGGCTCCCTGGATTCATCGGACGTGAATTCAATTCCGCCCGTTGCCTCCCCCTATGTTGCGGATGACGCCAAAGTGGCGTCGCGACAAGCTCCGGGGCAAGAGGAGGTGGTCTAGGAGGAACCGCGAGGCGACCTCCCGGACTCCAGGAGTAAAGGGGACCAGACCCCCCAGGCCTCCAAGTCCGGCTTGAAGCCGGACACCACGCCGGAATCATCAACGGTTCCAGACCGCGGCAGGCGAACTCCTGCCAAGAGGAGCAAGCCTATTGAGCCGGCGTCCTCCGTCCAACCGGAGGCGCCAGACAATCTGCTAGAGGTGCTTAAGGGCGCCTCCATCGATGAGGAGCACCGTACCATCATGAGTACGATGGTCCAGAAGGTTCGGTCCGCCAAAAGCGGACTGACTGAAGCTTGTGCTAGCCTTCTAACAGGCTTCGAGGTAAGTAAAAAATATGTAAAAATATTACCGCATAGACAGTAGCCCCTGATGCTCTGTTTGGCGTTCGGAAAGAAAAGCCGAATAGAGGATCTAAATATCGCAGGAGTCTAACTAAAAAGGAGTCAATACACGTATGCAGGCTTCGCTGCTGGCCACCGCCGCACTGACTGCGGAGGTGGGTGCCCTGAAGCAGGGCCTCGAGCGGACCGAGCAAGAGCTCAGCCTTGCCAAACGGCAGCTCGAGGAGAAAGAAGGTAAGAGATACCTTATAGAAAAAATGCCTATAAGAAGACGCAATTGCAAAAAATGACAGGAGTACACTTCTTATTGTAGGGGCCACAACTGAGGTGGCGACCCTCAAGCAGGCGCTGTCCGAGGCCGAGAAGAAAGCGGCCACGGAGCGCACCGAGCGGGAGAAATTTTAGGCGCAGGTCGGCGAGGTGCAGCAAGAGCTTGAGGCTCTCATGAAAAAACATGAGAGTTTGGAGCTCGACTCGAAGACGCGAGCGTCCCAACTTGCTGCTGCCCTTAAAACTGCCAAATCTGCCAAGGCCAAAGCCCAGAAGGCCCTTCAGGAATTGGATGCGGTGAACAAGTTTGCGGCGGGTAAGGCATTCTCTATGCAAAGCAGACATATGAAAGTAAACTACTTGTTACTTACCCGAATCCGGAGCTCTCCAGGGCCATTCGCAGATCTTCCCCGCAGCGTATCTGATGCCGCCGCATTCTACCGAGCCGTGAAGGCAGGTCGACAGAGGAGGTGTTCTGGTCTCAGTACGCTGAGGCCGGACACCCTGTGCCCTTGAGCGACCAGCTAAAGCAGCTGGTCGAGCTCCACAAGGCGGCCGAACAAGCCCTGAAGGGCTTCATAGTTCGGCGGTGGCCTGGAGAGGCCCTGCCTGGGAGCTACTTCGGACTGGTGCGGCGGCTGGTGGAGGCTTGTGTAAGGCTCGAGGTCATCAAGCGCTCCGTCTGCATCGAAGGTGCCCGTAGGGCCCTTGCCCGTGCAAAGGTACACTGGGGTAAGCTGGACGGTGAGAAGCTTGTGAGGGACGGGCCGCCGCCGAGGAAGGAGCATCGCAAGCCCGAGAACTATTACAAGGATGTTCTGGCTGGTGGCCGCCTTATGGCGAATGAATGTACCAAGGATGTAATTTTTGAATGAACTCGCTCGTGTCATCCTGTGCGCTGAAAACTTGTTCATATGCGCTAAGCAATGCTTGTTGAATTTAAAATATTACTTTCTGTGCGGCCGTTTATCAAAAAATTGAGAGATGGCCATTCGTCGGCTTCTGCCCCCATGCCACTAGTGCTGGGGTGTTCGGGATAAACCTGAGCGCTCTTTTTCCCATGATTGGGTCCGTCGAGGGAGGCGCTCAGCACAACGAACAAGGTAATCAGACTATAATGCTTGAACACTCTCACTTAGCCATAGAACTCTATAATTTTAAATTTCGGCGAAGCCCCTAGTATTCGGAAGACCGAGTTCGGGGCGCTATCCACGCCTTGGACGGACAAAGCCGGTTCCTCGCTCGAAGCGGCATAAGTCTTTAAGGACTCGAAAAACCTCGCGAACAGCGACCGGTCTCTCGCCTCATCATGACAGTCAGTTTTAGCTTTCTCTACTGAGGTGCTACCTTAGCCGATATAGCGGAACGTAAGGCACCAAAACATAGGAGCCGGGCAAACCCAACTATTGACCCAAATCATGATTCGGAGTCGATGCATATAGTGCTGTAAGTTCAGGGTGCCGCACTTGTGAAAGTGTACGGACTTCTCATCCCATATTGATGGGTACTGAAGCCCCTGGCGTATTTTTGCCGTACCACAGTGTACGGATGCAACATGTTATTAATAAACATATATATAAAAAAGAGGGTAATGCAAAAAATAGACAAAAAGCTATGCATTGTTTATAGAAAGGCTTCTATGAAAGCGAAACGATACAAATAGTGCGATAAGCAAAAGAAATTGGACTATTTAACATGTCCTGGCCAGGGGCAGGCCGCTGAATTGTATTAAAAAACAGGTATACTGCTCGCAATAGAGACCACCTGCGAGTTCCATAATGCGGCATGGCTTGTCTGCGTTCCTGGATCTTGCATCGTTTGTGCGGCAGTTGAATTGCCGAACGGGTCATCCGAACTATGGAGTCCTGAGATTAAGAGAAAAAAAGAAAAAAAGGAATCCGGCAGCCCCTGGTGCGGTTTAAGCCGTATTTCGGGCATGCCGTGATAGTGCCCCTTCCCCTGTGCCCATGGTATTTCAAGAGCGTAGTTATGTACGCGAAGCACTAGTTTCGCTATATCACAAGGGCTAGGGTTGGGGCCGCATTGCTACACTACCTCAGAACGTGCCAGGCGGTCTTGTTGTAGGGTACTCCGGGCGCGCTTGACAGTGTCCGGCTTTTTGAAGGCCGAACTGGAGAACTGCCTAGAGAGGCTGCTTTGTACTTCTGCTGCGAGCACTACCGTGTGCTCCTCCGTTCGGAGGGAGCGTTCAGTGTTCCCATTGACCGTGATTACTCCTCTAGGGCCGGTCATCTTGAGCTTGAGGTATGCATAGTGCGATACCACATTGAATTTTGCGAATGCGGTTCGCCCGAGCAGTGCGTGATAGCCACTACGGAACGGGACTATGTCGAAGATTAACTCCTCGCTTCAGAAGTTATCCGGAGATCCGAAGACCACTTCAAGTGTCACTGAGCCTGTACAGTTGGCTTCTACACCTGGTATGATGCCTTTAAAGGTCGTTTTGGTGGGCTTGATCCACGAGGGATCTATGCCCATTTTTCGCACTGTATCCTGGTAAAGCAGGTTCAGGCTGCTGCCGCCGTCCATGAGGACTCTTGTGAGATGAAATCCGTCAATGATTGGGTCTAGAACCAATGCGGCGAAGCCGCCATGACGGATGCTAGTGGGGTGGTCCCTTCGATCAAAGGTGATCGGGCAGGAGGACCATGGGTTGAACTTTGGGGCGACTGGCTCCATCGCATATATGTCCCGTAACGCACGCTTCCGCTCCCTCTTGGGATGTGGGTTGCATATATCATGTTCACCGTCCGCACTTGCGGGGGAAATCCCTTCTGTCCACCGTTGTTCGGCGGCCTGGGCTCCTCCTCGTTGTTGCTATACAGCCCCTTGTCTTTGTTTTCGGCTCTTAACTTGCCTGCCTGCTTGAACACCCAACAATCCCTGTTGGTGTGATTGGCTGGCTTTTCGGGGGTGCCATGTATCTGGCATAAGCGGTCGAGTATTCGGTCCAAACTGGACGGGCCCTGAGTATTTCTTTTGAATGGCTTTTTCCGTTGACCGGATTTGTAGCCTCGGAATCCGGCATTAACTGCCGTATCCTCATTGATGTCACTATTAACGCGGTGCTTTTGTTTGTTCCAACGTGACCTATCGCTCTTGTCCTTGGTATTCGAATTACCAGGGTTCTTGGTTAAATTGTTGCTGTGAGCTAGCCAGCTGTCTTCTCCCGTGCAAAAGCGGGTCATGAGTGTCGTGAGGGCTGCCATAGATTTCAGCTTTTCCTGTCCCAGGTGCTGGGCAAGCCATTTGTCACGGATATTATGCTTGAAGGCCGCTAAGGCCTCTGCGTCCGGACAGTCGACTATCTGGTTTTTCTTTGTTAGGAACCGTGTCCAGCATTGCCTGGCCGATTCCTCTGGCTGCGGAATTATGTGGCTTAGGTCATCGGCGTCCGGTGGTTGCACATAAGTCCCCTGGAAGTTATCAAGGAATGCGGCTTCCAGGTCCTCCCAAGAACCGATTGAGTCTGGTGGCAAGATGTTAAGCCAATGCCGGGCCGGTCCCTTAAGTTTGAGTGGGAGGTATTTGATGGCTGTAGATCATCACCGCGGGCCATGTGGATATGAAGGAGATAATCCTCGAACCATACTGCAGGATCTGTTGTGCCATCGTACGATTCGATGTTTACGGGTTTGAAGCCCTCGGGGATTTTATGATCCATTACTTCATCTGTGAAGCATAGTGGGTGTGCGGCGCCTCTGTATTGGGCTATATCACGACGCAGCTCGAAGGAGCTTTGTCTGTTGAGTTCGGCCCGGCCGGATTTATTGCATCCGGAGTGACGATCACCGTCACGTGCCATGGGGCGCCTGCGCGATCCGTAGATCGATCTTGTTTGCCTTGCCTTGTCCTCCAGTATGTCGCGCAGGTCGGGCGCATTCTCCCGTGCCTTAGTATGCTTGACGCGGCGTCGGGGCATGGCTTGAGTGGAGGGCCAAGAGGCCTCTCTGTCGCGGCCACGAGGTGGCCGGTCGGCCATGTCATGCGCTGGTGATGTAGGTGCTTCCTCCTCTAGTCGGGGTAGCAGCCTGCGCTTTGGGTAACTCTTGGAGGGGCGTTCGAGTTCATACTCTTCGGCCGCAAGGACTTCAGTCCATCTGTCAGCTAGAAAATCCTGATCAGCTCTAAGCTGTTGCTGCTTTTTCTTGAGGCTGCTTGCCGTGGCCATAAGCCTGCGTTTAAAACGCTCTTGTTCGGTGAGATCCTCTGGCACGACGAACTCATCGTCGTTGAGCCTTGCCTCGTCTTCGGAGGGAGGCATATAATTATCATCCTCAACCTCTTGGTCCGCCACCCTCTCATGAGGGCTGGCTTCTCTGTCCTCCTGTGCTGAATCTTGCTGGAGGGGCGTTCTTCGGCGCTATCCGGAGTAGTATTATCTACCGTGCCGGAATCACCGTTTTTGCTTTGGTGGGATTTAGAGCGGCGCCGCTGACGCCGGCGCTTGGGCTGTTTCTTAGAGTTATTGTCCCCCGCTATTCCATCGCCATCTCCATCCTTTGGAGTGTCCACCATATATATGTCATATGACGAGGTGGCCTTCCAGCGCCCTACAGGTGCTAGTTCTTGTTCGTCTCCTGCATCGTCGTCCATGCCGTCGATGTCTTCGGAGTCGAAGTCAAGCATGTCGGTTAAGTCGTCGACAGTGGCTACGAAGTGGGTGGTGGGTGGGTTTTGAATTTCCTCATCGTCCGTATCCCAACCTTGCTGACCGTAGTCCGTCCAGGGCTCTCCTGATAAAGAGAGAGACTTTAGAGAATTCAGGATATCGCCGAAGGGCGAGTGCTGAAAGATGTCTGCGGCGGTGAACTCCATTATCGGCGCCCAATCGGATTCGATCGGCAGGGGCGCGGGGGGCTCAGAGTTCGGAGAGGAATCCGGCTCTGCGAAGTCACGGGCCATGCGGAGTGCGGGGCTGGAGTTCGGCTCGATCGCCTCTGAGATCGCAGTCCCTGAGGCAGCGTCCTACCGCTGATCCTCGATCGGCACAGTAGGCTCGAATCAATGGTCGGAACCGATGCGTGTGCGGCCTCCAAGGCACTGTTCGGCGGCAGAGCTATATCATGCCATCGAGACAGTGCGGCGCGCTTGGCTGTGGCTCGAATCCGTCGAAGATCAAGTCCCCGCGGATGTCAGCCGTGTAGTTTAGGCTTCCAAATCTGACCTGATGGCCAGGGGCGTAGCTTTCGATCTGCTCAAGGTGGCCAAGCGAATTGGCCCGCAGTGCGAAGCCGCTGAAGATGAAGATCTGTCCAGGGAGAAAAGTCTCACCCTGGACTGCATCGTTGTTGATGATCGAAGGAGCCATCGGGCCTAAAAGCGACGACATAGAGGAACTCTCAATGAAAGCACCAATGTCGGTGTCAAAACCGGCGGATCTCGGGTAGGGGGTCCCGAACTGTGCATCTAGGCCGAATGGTAAGAGGAGGCAAGGAACACGATGTTTTACCCAGGTTCGGGCCCTCTTGATGGAGGTAAAACACTACGTCCTGCTTGATTAATATTGATGATATGGGTAGTACAAGAGTAAATCTACCACGAGATCAAGGAGGCTAAACCCTAGAAGCTAGCCTATGGTATGATTGTTGTATGATGAAGTTGTCCTACGGACTAAAACCCTCCGGTTTATATAGACACCGGAGAGGGTTAGGGTTACACAAAGTCGGTTACAATGGTAGGAGATCTTGAATATCCGCATCGCCAAGCTTGCCTTCCACGCCAAGGAAAGTCCCATCCGGACATGGGACGAAGTCTTCAATCTTGTATCTTCATAGTCCTGGAGTCCCGCTGAAGGTATAGTCCGGCTAGCCGAACACCCCCTAATACAGGACTCCCTCAGTAACCAACCACACTAGCAGCACAATAATTTGTACATATAGAGAGCTAAAGGCAATTGCGAGAAGTAGAACTTTCAGATTTAGAGGTTGAGTAAAGTATATCATTGTTGTATTCAGTTGGTATTTGTTGGTACCTGGTATCATTGCTTGGTATCTTACATATACCACAACCTCGTGGAGTATCAGAACACAAACTAATGATCTCTTTTTAGTATTTATTTACTATTGAGCCCTTTATTAGGTCAGTTGTGGCAAATGACTTAAATATGCATCTAGTCCTTTTATTAGTGTCCACAGACCTACAACCATGTTCTCATAGAACCTATGCTAGCAAACAATACACAAAAGGAACCAAACTACTGCATACCCTGTCGAATGTCTACTGTGATCTCTTTTTTCTAGAGTTTTATGATTAACTGGACCAGAGATTTGTTCCGGCGAGTTAAATGCACTGTTGACGCATATTCATTCGATTAGCTCGCAAGTAAATACTTTAAGTATGAATGTATGACACTAACATGACCTTGTTCTCAAAATGACTTGTATTTGTTTTGGTGTGATCCCTCCCAGCAAGAAGCAGTACAACTGGAGGCGAAGGCTAGAACTTTCCTGTCATGTGCCATTAAGAAACCAAAAGTTGATGCAAATTTTGATAGCAATATGTGTTCAATGGTGATCACCTTCATACTCGGTTTTTCTGGTCATGGACTAAAAATGATCATGTCAAGCGTAAACTTGATATGTATGTATGTCTGGTTGTGCCTGAGATGCTCACTTTGGCAAGCACTAAAAATTTTGTGCCTAGGATGGTCCAGTAACTCAAATATTTGTGCATGGGATGGCTAGAAATGATCATATGATGTCATGTATAACATGATATGTATGTATGTCTTCTGTTGTACCTGGAATGCTCAGTTTCACTTGTACAGAAAAAAGTTTTGCCTAGAATGTTCCGGTCGCTCCAATACTTGTTTGTACCTGTAATGGCCTAGTTAGCTATGTAATTGAAGAGGGTGGCTTGGTTCTGTCATATACTCAAATATTTATATTGACCTCCCTTTTACTGACAAACAAGTTTTCTTGCATAATGAGTGATATAATAGAAGCTATCATTTTACTAATATACATGCGGTACATATGTGCGAAGAGGGGGCATCGACTCTGAAGATTTGAAAGTAGACTTATTTAGTGAGTACAAAATGTTTGGATAATAAGAAAGTTGAGGTGGTAAGTTCAACAATCCTATTTCATATCCAACTAGTAGTAGTGGGTTTTCTGTGAATATGTACATTAATTGGTCTGTGATCCTCCACTCCAATCTGTGCCATCCATGGTCGATCCAATGGTCCAGATAGAATTTTCTATTTTTGCATCACAAGGCGAGATTCTATTGTAGTTGCTCCTCTCTGAAGAGTCTAGGTAGGACTACGGCGTATGATTTCCTGAGGCCGGGCATTACCCAGAAAAGTGTGTCCGGCCAGAGATAATGCAGCGTATCGGGTAGTGTGGTGCACCCCTGTAGGGAAGTTAAAATATTCGAATAGCCGTGTCAACGGTAACAGGACACTTGGAGTGTATCCCGATTTTATACAACTTGAACTGGATACTTGTTCAAATACATTGTTCAATAAATATGGAATGCCCGCGGATCTTTTCTCGCTGGGAATGGAGGAAGGATCTCAGGGTATTGTATCATTGTGTTAATTATAAGTTGGTATTGTATATGCTCATACTCCTTCCCTTGCTGCAAGATGATCCGCTCTCCTCTCATCTATTGCTGTAAGATGGTGGCCCTTGTGATGCATGGAGCTTTCTCCCTCTAGTTCTGGCATTTTTGTAGTGTAGTCCACAGATATACCCCATTCCTTTGATATCAATGCATATGTAGTATAGATCTGATGTAAGGCCTCGTTCGGAAGCTCTCTGGCTTCCAAAAAACGCTGGCTCCCGCTCCTAATCTAGCCAGCCAGCTTCACGAAGGAGCAGGAGGCGTTCGGCTGGCTGCTGCGGCTCCTAATTCCCGTTCGTCCATGTAGTGGGTTGGTAGCCTAGGAACTGGCGGTAGATGGAGGATATGATCACGCGGGAACTTCGGGCGACTGCTGCAAGCGGCGATAGATGGGGACCTGCGGGATGAGGCGGAGATTCGAGGGGCAGCAGTGGCAAGGCGGCGCGGCGGCCGGCCAGCGACGAGGGCGGCTACCTAGGGTTGCGAGAGCAGAGGAGTTTGAGCGTTGTTTCTGCTGGGCTGGGCTTTCAGCGAGGGAAACAATTCGTCTCGGGGTACTCCGGGGTGGCATTCTAGCTGTAATATCGAGGGACTCCAACATCTGATTTTTGTGAAGCAAGGCCAACGCTGCTCCTCATCTCCGAGAAATTTGCACTGCGTATTCCTCGTCTCCACGGAGCCAGCTTCTCGGAGCAGAACCGTTCAGGTCAGCTTCTTGAAACGATTTTTGGAAGCTGGCTTTTGGAGAACTTCCGAACGGGGCCTAAGTCTTGCGAGTACTTCAGATGAGTACTCACCGTTGTGTTGCACCCCTTTTCTTCTACCCGATTGTTACGATTAGGTGATAGAGCGTAGGAGCCAGAGGATCCCAACGATGATTGCTACGTGGAATTTGAGATCGCGAGGAGCAGTTCGAAGGTCCCAGGCAGGAGGCTTGCCTTTTCGATCTAGAGCCGTTATTTGTTTCCGCCTTCTTAAGACACTTTTGTAATTAATTGTTTGTACTCAGACCTAACTCTTGATGTAATATCAGGTATTGCGACAGTGATTTGTAATATTTTGTTTCTTTGTTTATCCTTTATGTCGTAAAGTTGTGCTGTGATATTATATCCTGAGTCACCAATCTCGATCATGCATGCTACATGGATGTTTAGTGCACGATTAATTTCGGAGGTGTCACGGTAAAATGCATGGCAACAAGCAACGATCGACGATGCGTACCTCCGTCGTTAGCATTAATGCTAGAAGCATGCGGTGAAGCCTTGTCGCCAGCGAGTAGCGGCGCTTGATTCGGTGGCGACAGGTCGCCAAGCCACTGGAAAGAGAGGGGAGGGGGAGCAGCGAACTGTTTGGGCAGTATGACATGGCGCCTTCGCTAAGCTACAAGATTCGTGCGTGAAGAGCCTACGGTGATTAGAACGTTCGCTGAGAAATGCAATTATGTGACGGATGCCAGATAGCATTTCCGTAAATTTTACAAGAATAGGATTGCTTCATGAAAACGCAGGTCATAAATTACTGCCGCTATTGCTTATGTGTTTCACTAGGGTAGAAGATGCCTTTGGACTGGTTGTCGAAGTGCTCGCGTGGGAGGAAGTAGCAATACTAGTGGTGGCACGTTGGAGGACAACGACAACCCAATGTCGGCCAAGGCGAACGGTAGCGGCGCGTACATGACTACATGGGCACCGGCATCTTGGAGGGGAGCACCGGCAGCTGACTCCTGGCTTCCCCGACCTTGGACTGGAGCATGGCCATGGCTGCCCTGATGGACGGCCGCACGCTTGGGTCCAGGTGCGCGCACCACAGCCCGACGATCATCACCCTCTCCACTTCCGCCGCCTTGTAGTCGCCGTTCAGCTTCTTGTCGGCGGCCTCAATGATGGCTCCTTGGCCATACGGTCCCAGGCCCACTCGACCAGTCGAAAGATCGCGCCGTTCTTGTTTTTGTCGGTGTCGGAGTGTATGCTCATCGGCTTCCTGCCGCATGCCATCTCCAGCAGTACGACACCGAAGCTATACATATCGGGCTCATCACTCAGCACTAGCCATGCCGGTGATGATGCACTCGGGATCCAAGTAGCGTGGAGTCCCTGAGATCCCAGTCAGCGACTGCATCCTGATGGCGTGGTCTACGAGCCTCGCGAGCCCGAAGCCGCCTAGCTTGGCTCCAAAGAACTCGTCAAACATGACGTTGTTGGGCTTGATATCCCGATGCACCACGCATTGCTCCCACCCCTCGTGGAGGTAGAGCACTGCAGACCCAAGGTCCAACACTATCTTCATCCTTGTTGGCCATGTGAGGAAGGTGCCCTTGCCTCTATGGAGATGTATGTCGAAGCTGCGGTTGGGCATGAGTTCGTAGACCAGCAGGCGCTCCTCGTGGCCATGGCACCATCCGAGGAGCTGCACAAGGTTCCAGTGACGTAGCCTGCTTATCACCTTGATCTCTGACTTGTACTCTTTCTTTCCAGACTAGGATTTCTACTTGGAGTTCAAGAACCTCTTTATGGCCACCGCAAGCCCAGCTAGATCTCTAAGATAGCCTCTGTATACGGCGCCGAAGCCACCTTGCCCAAGCTTCTCCTCCGCGGTGAAGTTGCTCGCCGCCTCCACGAGCTCGCGGTATGGGAACCGCCTTGAACCCATCCCCATCTCGATCTCCGTCATCAGCTCTCCATCTGAGTATGTGTCATGGTCATGGTACTCCTCCTCCGTCCCCATGATATCCAGACGCCGACGCCGACGGTACACTACAAATGCCGCTCCAGCAGCCAGCTCCGGCTATAACTGCTTGTTCGTTGACTTGGCTTTTCAACGAACAATCTAGCTAGCTAACTAGCTAAGCCTGAAAAGCCAAGTCAACTCCATGTCCATCGTTCTCAAAGCAATAAATTTTATATGACTGGGTGGGTGGAAAGGGTCTCCTAACTACATAGCTAGCTAAAAGGGTGTTTGTTTCCAGGGACTTATTGGTTTAGGGACTTATTGGTTTAAGGACTTATAAAAGTCCCTATAAATCCCATCAAAATCAAACAGGAGGGACTTATAGAGACTTAAAGTGGGCATTTGGGACTTATAAAATAAGACTCTCAGAAGGACTTATAGGGAGTTCTAGTTGTAATATGGTCTTTTAGTCCATGTTAAGTCCCAGGAAACAAACAGGTAGGGACTTTTAAGCACTTGGGATTTAAAAGTTGAGACTAAAAAAAGTCCTAGGAATTATGAACCAAACAGGGCCTAAGTCTGATGTGCGAATCTTTCTCGCACAAATAAAAGTCTGATTCCCGAATCGACGTGTCGTCCGACGGAAAGGGTCGTTCCATCAAGGGAAAAGTATATTTAGTGTCCTTAAATTTTTTCAAAAGTATAAAAATGGTCCCTCGACTTTAAAACAAGCAAAACTTTGTCCTTCGGAGTGGTTTTTGACTCAGACACGTACATGGAAGGTGCTCGGTGTAATCTCATCAAGCGGCAGTGCACATTAGAGGTGGCGCACTCGAGCAGTAGCGGCAGGGCGTGCCAACGGTGCCCAGCAGTGTGCGGAATGAGCGAATACGGTGGCAGATGCAGCTGGCGTCGGCGCGGCTGGGTGCGCGACGGCCGGCGGCTCCATTGTGAGGCTGATGAACGACGACCTGTACAGGATGCCCTTCTGGTGTTTGTTGCCGAGGTGGTAGCTGCTGGAGTGTTGGAGGCAGGGTCAACGGGGTGAAGGTCCCAAAGCTGCTCTTTCGCTCTTGTCACTGCCACCGCTGGAGCTTGGGCACGAACTACTGTGTATGGTAGTGGATGGTGGGCGCGCGATCTCGTCGGAGCTCTAGTTCCCTGCATGTCCGCGTCCCAAGTTCCACGGCGCCTCTTCAGACCTCTCCCAATGCAATGGTGTTTAGATGAGGTGCTAAGTGCATTAAATACCTTAGCAACTCAACTCCTCAATGCATAGGTGCTTAATTTGTTATTGCTAAGCACACTTTATTTAATGAGTTAACACCTAAAGTCTTTCATGCATTGGTCAAATTGTTTCATTTAAGTGGTTTGCCTAGGTTCTCGCGCTTGGCATTGGTTCTTCCTGAGGTCACCAAAGTGCTCTCTCCCCTCTTTAAATGATGTGCCATGTCATTTTTCCGCTTATGTGGCTTGCTTAGCACCTGTCCACGGTGGAGCACTGGGAAGGGCCTCATGGTCCGGTCCCGTGGCCTGGTCATCTAATGCGGCGGAGCCGCTTTCTTTTGCTCCTCGGCCGGCGCACGTTGGGACTGGCCATTGCCAATGTGGCCGGTGACAGCAGGATCTCGTCAGCTCGTCTCGGCAATGCCGCCTGCGCGATAACTGTTGGAAAATGTAGTATTTAAAAAAAGTTGACTACGGTCACGCAAGATCTATCTAGGAGAAGCATAGCAACGAGCGGGGAGAGTGTGTCCACGTAGTCTCATAGACCGAAAGCGGAAGCGTTTAGTAACGCGGTTGATGTAGTCGAACGTTTTCGCAATCCAACCAATCCAAGTACCGAACGCATGGCACCTCCGCGATCTGCACACGTTCAGCTCGGTGACATCCCTCGAACTCTTGATCCAGTTGAGGCCGAGGGAGAGTTTCATCAGCACGACGGCATGGTGACGGTGATGATGAAGTTACCGATGCAGGGCTTCACCTAAGCACTACGACAATATGACCGAGGTGGAAAACTGTGGAGGGGGCACCGCACACGGCTAAAGATCAACTTGTGTGTTTATGGGGTGCCCCCCTCCCCTGTATATAAAGGAGGGGGAGGAGGAGGCCGGCCAAGGGGGAGGCGCACCATGGGGGGGAGTCCTACTAGGACTGCAAACCTAGTAGGATTCGCCCCCCCCCTTTCCTATTCCATGTGGGAGAAGGGGGGAAGGAGGAGGAGGAGAGAAGGAAGGAGGGGGGCGCCGTCCCCTCCCCTTGTCCAATTCGGATTGGGCCAAGGTGGCGCGCGCCACCTCCTGGTCGGCCCTCTCTCTTCTCCACTAAGGCCCATGAGGCCCAATAGCTTCCTGGGGGGAGGGGGTCCGGTAACCCCCGGTACTCCGAATCCGAAACGACCCGAATCATTCCGGTGTCCGAATATAAACTTCCAATATATGAATCTTTATGTCTCGACCATTTCGAGACTCCTCGTCATGTCTGTGATCTCATCCGGGACTCTGAACAACCTTCGGTACATCAAATCACATAACTCATAATACAAATTGTTATCGAACATTAAGCGTGCGGACCCTACGGATTCGAGAACTATGTGGACATGACCGAGACACATCTTCGCTCAATAGCCAATAGCGGAACCTGGATGCTCATATTGGCTCCTACATATTCTTCGAAGATCTTTATCGGTCAAACCGCACAACAACATACGTTGTTCCCTTTGTCATCGGTATGTTACTTGCCCAAGATTCGATCGTCGGTATCATCATACCTAGTTCAATCTCATTACCGACAAGTCTCTTTACTCGTTACGTAATGCATCATCCCGTAACTAACTCATTAGTCACATTGCTTGCAAGGCTTATATTGATGTGCATTACCGAGAGAGCCCGGAGATACCTCTCGGACAATCGGAGTGACAAATCCTAATCTCGATCTATGCTAACTCAACAAACACCATCGGAGACACCTGTAGAGCATCTTATAATCACCCAGTTACGTTGTGACGTTTGATAGAACACTAAGTGTTTCTCCGGTATTCGGGAGTTGCATAATCTCATAGTCATAGGAACATGTATGAGTCATGAAGAAAGCAATAGCAATAACTAAGAGCATATCCAACCGTTGCCCCCCCAGGAGGGGCTAAAAATCGCCCCCTGGGGGCGCACCGGCGCTAAACCGCGCACTAGGGGCGTGATGCCCCCAGTCGCGGCGCCCATGTTTTTTTAAAAAGTCAAATACGGCGCAAACACGGCTCAAATTTAACGCAAACATCAGCGAGTTCGTTCAAATTTAAACATATTTTACAAAAAAGAAAAAAGAAAAAAAACTAGCACGGGCTGCCCCCGCCGTCTCCATCGTCGATCGCCGCCCGACGTCGCAGTTCTACATGCCGAGGAGGCGGTAGAACCGCGTGTAGTCTCCGCCGTCGTCATCGGCGTCGGCGTCGGCGTCCCCGCCTCCGCCGCCGCCGTCCCTGCTGCATCCCTCCCCCGGTTGGCGCGGCGGGTTGGACGGTCCGGGGGCGTCGCCATCATCGTCGCTGTCGAGGACGACGATGCCGTGCTCGTCCTCGCACCCACGCTTGCGGGCGGCGATCTCCTCCAGGGCCCGGCACTGCCGGACCATCTCGTCGCGGAGGTAGTCATCCCGCGCCCACCGTAGGGCGTCCTCGTCGGAGAAGCCGCGCCAGCCTATCTCCTTGTACTCCACGGGGAGGCCGGGCTCCGGCTTGGGCTCGACGAGGACGAAGCGGCCGGTGGGGGGGGGGCGGAGTCGCTGATGCGGACGCCGGAGCTGCGGGTATGCGCGCTAACAGGCGTGTCCTGGGGCTCCGGCTTGACAGGGCAGAGGCAGGGAGAGCCCGACGAGCGGCCGGACAAGGAGGAGGACGCCCCGGGTCGCTCCATGCGCCTCGGCGTCCAGGAGCTTCCATGGCATCGTGAGAAGGATGGGGGAGCGGGGTACTCGAGGCGCGGCGTGTTGCCGCCCTCGATGTACTCGAGGACGGCCTCCAACGTACGGCCGGCCACACCCCACCACCAGAAACGGCCCTCGGAGTTGAGCCTGCCGGAGGGCATGACGCCGTTGGTGGCCTCGAGCTGCTCGGCGTGACGGCGGCGGAAGTAGGGCTCCCAGAGCGGGCTGTCGGGGACGTACCGTGGCCCCTCCCTCGCCGCCCGTGGCAGGGACACGCGGATCCATGCGATTTCCGCACGCCGCGCCTCCTCGGTGAGTGGTGGTGGCACCGGCATGCCGCCGGCGCTGATCCTCCAAGCCCCGGGCACCCGCATGTCCGGCGGGACCGGGTACTCGGCCTCGAAAAGGAGGCGAGCCTCGTCCTCGTGAAGATGGCAGCGCCCGAAGCCATTCGCCGCCGCGCCGTCGCCTGGAAAGCGCTCAGCCATTCTTCTCAACTGGATACGACGAGAAGAGGAAGGGGGAGAAATGGGCGCGTCGGCGTGGAGTATCTGTGCGTGTCTCCGGCGCGCTGGCGGTCGGCTTATATAGGCGGAGGCGCCGCGTTGTAGGCTTGGCCGGCGCGTTATGCGTGGCTTGATGGCGTGGCGGCCGAGGGGACGCGCGTCGCCCGACCTTCACTACGCCGCCCGTGAGGCATCAATGGAGGCTGACCGGCGCGGCAGCGCACGCAGCTTTGGCATTGATTCGTCGCGGGAAACGAGGCGATGAGGACGACGAAGCAGCGAGAAGAGAGTCGAGTTGCTGACGCGGCTGGCCCGCGGCTCTTCGCGCCAAAAACGATTCGCCCGGTGCCCCCGAGCAACCCCCAACGCGCCGGGTTCGGGTTGGGTCCGCCGACGCCAATTTCGGCCCGAGCCGGCGAAAACTAGGCCCTTGGGGCGCGACTGGGCCGATTTTTTAGCGCCGGCGGCCAAAAATTCGCCTGGGCGCGGCTGGAGATGCTCTAAACGATCATAGTGCTAAGCTAAACGATCATGATACTGGAAGATGACGTCATGGCGGTTTACAAGATTTATGCGAAGGTGCTGAAAGAAGAATTTTTCTCAAGTGTTTAAGATTGACATGAACCAGTTCAAATCAATCTAGGGCCTAATGTTGGGGATATTACTACTGGGTATAAACCGGCCAGGAGAGGCCAGGGTTATCCCCATAATGAGTTATTTATATGTGAGGCCCATGAAGACAAGGATTGTGGCGCTTTATGAAGGCCCAAGGCCCAGAGGCGGGTTATGGCCTGTAGACATAAACCGCCATATCATATGTAACTTGTGTTGTAAGATAAGCAAGATAGAAACTGAGCCGGACACGTTTATGAGCCGGCCTCGGGATTCTGTAAACCGCCGAGCATCAATCTGTGTATATAAAGGGATGACCCGATGGCGATTTAGGGACAGGAAACAACAACTCGAGAGCCAGGCACAGCGGATTCGCTCCCTGGTCATCGAAACCCTAGCAATTCCACAACAACTGGATTAGGCCTTTAACTTCACCACAAGGGGCCGAACCAGTATAAACTCTCTGCGTCCTTTGTCCGCTTTAACCCCTTTAAGCTAACCCGTTGCGATGGCTCCACGACTAAGTCCTTTCGCTAGGACATCTGCCTTGACAAAACCACGACAGATAGGCTTCCCTGTTTGTGCCCCTTTCGTGCTGGATGTGTGTGCTAATTCTTCGTCCTCTGATGCCTCTGTCACTTCAGAGACTTCGGAATCAGTGGACTGCATGCTATGCTTTTTCTCCACTTCTTCTTTGTCAGCTATTCCATTTGATTCTAGCATCGTGTCCCCTATAGTTTCTGCCCCTTCGGTGCCAAATATTTGTGCTAATTCCTCATCCTGAGCTGGCTGTATTTGTTCACTTGTTTCGTTGAAGCTTAATTCCTGAAAGCAACATTACAAGATATAATATAGTTAGAATTAGAACTATTTGGGACATAGTTGAAAAAATATATATGCCTATGTCACCTCGGATTCAGTGAACCGCGAGCTCTTCTTTTTCTGCACTTCATCTTTGTTGGCTATTCCATTTGATTCAGCCAGCTTGTCCCCTATAGTTTCTCCCCCTTCGGTGTCGAATCTTTGTGCTAATTCATTGTCTTGAGTTGGCTGCATTTGTTCACTTGTTTCCTTGAAGGTTAATTCCTGAGAGGAACATTACAAAGAATAATTTGTATGGAGAATATAAAATAATTATAATTAGAACTATTTGGGATAGTTGAAAAGAAAGCATGCCTTTGTCACTTCGCAATCAGTAGCATGTGTCCTATTTTTTTCTACTCCATCTGTGTCATCTATTTCATTTGATTCTTCCTCGCTTACTAACTGAAACACACAATAATAAAATATTATACAGTACTTATAAAACAGAAAATATTATTAAGGTGAGTAAAGAATTATAGGCATGATATTATTATACTACAAATTACATATTGTTCTGTTCCACCAGAATAAAAATAATAATGACATGTGAAAATAAAAAACGTCTTTGTCAACTTAGAGTATCACCTCATCAATCTCCATATTTTCTGTATCATCCTTGATGGGTTGTTCTTTTATTGCCTTTGTTCACTCGGTGTTCATATCCTATCTTTGATTATGATGCCTTCAATTTGAATATTTTGTGTATGCTCGTCCACTAGTGTAGAACCGGGCTACAGCACCGGTTCGTAAGGGCCTTTAGTGCCGGTTCTGCAACCGGCACTAAAGGGTGGGGACTAAAGGTCCCTCCCTTTAGTACCAGTTATGCACGAACCGCCGCTAAAGGGCCACCACGTGGCACGAGCCAGCGCCGGGGACGGGGAGACCTTTAGTACCAGTTGGTAACACCAACCGGTACTAAAAGGTTAGGGGGGTTTTCGGTTCAGGGTTTCTTTTTCCTTTAATTTTGTGTTTTCCATTTAATTCTTTTTCATTTGCTGGTATTTTACGATACTACATATTGTACATGTTATGCATATATCTATATATATATAGAATTTCTCGTAGAACCGATCATATATATATATATATATATATATATCATCAAATGTCTCGCACCACCATATTCACACATACACATGTACGTATATATATACAATCTCTCCTACATGGAGGCATTACTGCGGTAGCGGGTAATGGAATTCTCCTCTAGGATCTATGACCTGGTCGAGCAAAAATCCCTCTATTTCCTCTGCAATTGCTCGTACGCGATCCATTGGTAGGAGCTTCTGCCGCACCTCAGTGAACTGTTAAGAAGGAGATCAATATGCATGTATTAGTTGTGTGGCTAGATATCGATAATGATGCAAAAATTGTGTATAGTGTTCTGGCAAACGTACCCATATCTTTCTATCAGATGTGCTCCTTTCAAACGTCATCATGTGAATGTTCTCGCAAACGTAGTATGCACATAATTCATTCCCCAGCTCCTGCTTCATGGCCTGTACGAGAATAGAGTTCAATTAGATAATAATTAATCAAGCATGATAATTAATGTTATTGAAACTAGAATTAAAGAGATTGCATGGTAGCTAGCTAGCTAGTACTACTTAATTAATGACCGTGGGTCGATACCAATACAGATTTTCTCTGAACTGGCCTGGAACGTCTTTGATGAACTTTTGCCAAGCCATGCCGGCCTGCCGGCAAAGAAAATGAATAAAGGAGTTATTAATTAGTTGATATCAGGACATATATATAATGATTGAAATTACCTGTTGACTATCCCCTTCACGATTGAGTACTCTTTAGGTTTTTTAAGCAGTGAGTCCAGTACTTCAACTTTTCCTTCTTTAACTTTAATGTCTACCAAGATCCAGTGGTACCTGCATGCGCACGTTTTCATGTATAAATTAAGTGGGCATGTGCATAACACTCACCAACTAACCCTAAACCCTATACGCTTATTAACATCTAGCTAGAAACAAAAACAGAATTTGTAGTACAAGACAGTGTGACTCACTGGAAGTTGTTAGGAAGTAGTATATCTGCATTGGTAATGAGGCGCTTCAAGAACTCTAGCATGTTATTCTCTACTTCTTGTTTATAATGTTCATATGACCATGTCTCTTCATTAATGGTATTTGGGTCAATGAACCCAATGCCATAGCGTCCAGCTTTTCTCAATTCGGACATCTTCATCCTATATAATACCATAGAAAAAAATATATAGTGAGGATAATTACAGGTAATGATCAACGAGAGCACTACAGCTAGCTTGAGACTTAAATTATAGAAAGAAATCACTTACAAACAATAGCAACGGATGATAGATTTGTCGAGTGCGTCATATTTGAATAACTGAAACAATTCTTTATACTCAATAGACAGAGCTAGCTTATGGAAGTAATCATCTTCCTTGACTTTCACCATGAGGGACTGTAGATTGTGGGTCTTGCAAATTTTCATGTGCCATTGATGCAATTCATACATTCTCGTTGGGAGGTTCTTGACCTCCTCGGGCTCAACCAAAGGTTCACCACGGACATATTTCCGTTTTATTTCCTCCTCTCTAAGCGGAGACATGGGCTCGATCTCGAGGAGTTGTCCAACAGTCATACCGAGCATTTCATCCTGCATTATATGCTCCTCGGTTATTACCAGATCGCCTAGCTGGGGAATGTTAACGGGGGGATCGATTGCGTCGCCTGTTCTCCCAGCTGGGGAACGGTTTTCTCGCATTTTTTGCCAGCTGCTTGGCTCGAGCTCGATCTCGACTCCTTCTGTACTCGTGCTTGATGTGCCTTCCTGATTTGGCGCTCATAGTCTGAGTCAACAGGCTTGGGAGCTGGTGGTCTAGCCATACGTATAAAGTGGTCAATCTTTTTCTCAAGCACTTTCTCCCTTGGCAGCGGTGCCGGTTTCGGTCCAAAATGGGCGTCCACTTGGGCCTTCACTATGGTTGCGTTTTGCTCCTCGGTCATGTCGTAAGGCCTCTGAGGAAGAGGAGCGAGGCTTGGACCATATTTATATCGCTTGGCTCCGCCTGTACCTCCTGTACTACCTCGACTCATAGCGCTACATGCCACAGCAGCGGCGGCTCTCTTCCCCGATTGCTGAGGCGGCGGAGACGGCTGACGTGACTGAGTTGGAGCATTAGGAGTGGCCTGACGCTGTGCCGGACTTGAAGCAGGAGGAGTGGCCTCACGCGGTGTCGGACTTGAAGGAGGAGGAGTGGCCTCACGCTGTGCTGTACTTGAAGCAGGAGGAGTGGCCTGCTGCTGTGCCGGACTTGGAGGAGGAGGAGTGGCCTCACATCAAGGAGGAGTCGGATGACGACGCAGTGTCGGTGGCCTTCAAAAGATGATGCAATCCTTTCTCCATAGGATGATATGATGTATGGCCTCTCCTAGTGTGTGCTCCTCGTGCTGTCCAAGAATGTCAAGCTCTAGCCTCGAATATTGGTCCACCACCTCATCAACCACGACACAAGCATAGCCGGCTGGAATCGGGTTGCAATGGAAGGTTGCTTCGGGGGGATTTGTATAAGCAACGACGTCCTCCACCTTCATGGATATGTTCTTTATTTTGAAGTGTAGCTCATAGTTAGTGTTCTCCATGATGTCATCCACAGGGTATCTATCCAACAGTGTGTCCCCCGGGACGGAACCAATCCTGCTTCTCGGCATGGATGGGACGGTGCTATCCAATGCTGGATCATCCGCTAGCTGCTGCCGCTGCTGAGACCCCCTTTCCTGTCTAATTGAGTCGATCTGCTGCTGCTACCGCTGGAATTTGAGTGCCAAGTCTGCGTGTGCTAATTCTAGGCCTTGAAGGCATTCTGCTTCCTACTTCCTCTGCTCCTCCTCCATCTTCCTCTTCTTATCCTCCTCCATCTTCCTTCTTGCACGGGTCATGTAGTCGTCGTTCCATTCTGAAAAGCCCTCATACCAGAATAACGCCCTTGCCTTGTGTTCTTCCCGGGTGTTCAGGATTTCCCAGGGCGCGCGTAAGCTCGTCGTTCTCTCTGTTGGGCATGAACACCCCCGTTCGAGCATCTTCTATTGCTTGAAGTAACTTATCTTCGGCTCTTAGACTTACCTTCTTGGAAACTAGGCCTGTATTCGGGTCCAACGCCCCCCATGCGCATAAAACCAAGTTCTGCACCTCGGGGCCCAGCTTCTAGTAACTGGAGTGACCCCTGCATCCAGCATCTCTTCCTCAAACTTATCCCACTTAGGCATTGCCACCGTGTTGCCACCTGGCCCCAGCCTATGGAACTGCGTCTTTTTTGCGGCATTGGCCTTGTTTTTTCTCGACTGTTCCTTAGCTAATTCCAATTCCTTGAATTTCACGAAAGCGGGCCAGTGTTCTCTTTGCTTCTCCAGTGTTCCCTTGAATTCTGGAGTCTTCTTTTCTCCTTCGACGTAGTCGGCCCATACAGTTTTCTTGTGGGTGTTGAATGCAATTACCATCTTCCTAAGAGCAGCGTCCTTGACTTTCTGCACATCTGCATCAGGGAAATGATCTGGTAGGGTGAAATGTTCCATGAGAGATTCCCAAAGCATTTTTTTGCTCTGTCGTCGACCCAAGTAACATCTGGACATTTATTTTTTGGCTCTTTCCATTCTTGAATGGAGATCGGGAGTTGGTCCTTCACAAGAACTCCGCACTGATGAACGAACTTATTCGCAATGTTCTTAGGCATGAGGGGTTCGCCATTAGCTTTGATGGAATCGATGTTGTACTTTACACCCTCCTTCAACTTTTTTCCCAGGCCTCGCTTTGTCCTGCTGTCTGTAGAAGCAGATTTGCTTGATCCGGAGGGCTGAAAGAAGAAAGATCGATTCGTTAATATATCTTCAAATAAAAAAACATGTGATGATCACCAGATGCCTGCTTATATAAATATACCTCACCAGTCTTTGTTATTTCGAGATCAACATTGTCTGCATCATCATAATCATAATCATAGTTCATGACTTCATCCATTCGGTCGTCGAGATCAAATATCTTATCATCACCCTCCCTGGTATTGTTCAGATATTGGGAGCCGTCATCTGCTTCATTCAGATCATCTGGCCTGCGAGGGCTGCGTATGATCTCGAAAAGGGCCTCTTCTCCCTCTCTGACGGTATTGTCCGCCATAGCTTTTATTTAACTAATCCAAAAGAAATATAAAACAATTTAGTATTCAAATTACAATGCATGGATGCAATCAATAAGGAAAAAATAAATCATAGTACATAATATGCATTGTCTCGAATAATATATAATCTCAAATACATCATCTTGAATAATATATAATCTCGAATACATCGTCTCTAATAATATATATAATCTCTAATACATCGTCTCGAATATTATATATCGAATACATAACTGGCTAGGTAGCTAATAATGATCGAATACTACAGAAGAATCTAGGCCACTCGCGGTTCCTAAGACGCGGGCGGTGGACACCCAAAGAGAAGGAACCATCACAGGATCATATCTCCGGTCATCTGCCCAAAGAACCTGCCAGGTATTGGAGAACCTGACGTCCATAGCAGCCATGTAGCGACGGACGTGCTCGCACTACAAAAAAAAGACACATCCATGACATTTTGGACCGAACGAAATTTTTTTCTTTCATACATATGACACTTCTATGACAATAATTGTGACAAAACCCGGTATCATCATAGATGTGTTGGGCTCCTACTTCTATGACAAAAGATCATGATAGAAAATGGGCTTTTCGTCCTGGGCGGGCTAGAGACGCAGCTGCATGACATTCTTTGGGCCGTCCATGACGGAAAAAACCATGGTAGAAGCGAGGGGGAGGAAAATTTCAGGGAGTTCCCCGTTACGGTGGGAGGTCGGGGGCTGAGCGATGCGCGTTTCTCTCGTACATGTACGCGCGTGTGTGCAAGGCGTGTTGGCTCTAACTGAACCCGAGTGAGGCGTTGGGCTCTAACTGAACCCGAGCGATTACACTGCAGGCTACGCGTTACTGAACCCGAGCGATCGATCGATGGCTGTTAACTGAACCCGGTCGAGTGATTCCTTCACTACTGCTGCTAACTGAAGCCGATCGATGGGATGAACAGTGAGCGTTGCAGGGGGTTTGGATGAACAGTGAGCGGTGGCGTTGCCTCTGGATGAACAGGACACCCCGTGGTGTGGTGGAGGGCTGGATGAACAGTAGACGGTGGAGGGGTGCCCGTGGAGGGGTGGATGAACAGGACCCCGTGGTGTGGAGGGCTGGATGAACAGTAGATGGTGGAGGGGTGGTGAACAGGACCCCGTGGAGTAGCGCGCGGTGGAGGCTGGATGAACAGGAGCCCGTGGAGGCTGGATGAACAGGAGCCCGTGGAGGCTGGAGGACGTCGACGGTGGAGATGAACAGTATCCCGTGGAGTCCCGTTTTTCGGTACACCACACCCCTCCCGATGAACAGGACCCCCGTTTCGACTGTAGCGCTCCAACACAAGTCCTTTCCTCCGTTTTGCGGTACGCCACACCCCTCCCGATCAACATGACCCCCGTTTCAACCGTAGGAGGTCCGTTTCCTCCGTTTTGCAGTACGCCACACCCCTTCCGATGAACAGGATCCCGTTTCGAACATGGCCGGTCGAACACAAGGCTGTTTCCTCCGTTCTGCGGTACGCCAGGCCTCGTTTCCATCGCCTGTTCCATCCAAGCCCCCCCGATGAACACGACCACGCATTCCGTTGCCTCCCCATGAACACGACGACGATGTTGTTTCTCCGTTCTGACCCAGCCATGTACATGAGCCCTCGCCATACGTATGCGCGAGTAGGCGTTCGAGACCCCGCCCGTATGTCAGGACCAGATTTTCGGGATATTAATTTCCTAGAAAATGGCCCTTGTGCTCACCAGCCCCAGGATTACTGTTAGCTGATGAGACACCAACTTGATACAGAAACTCCAAGCAAAGTACAAGATATGTAGTACAAGACCATTCTGGTCTATGAATACAACAAATGGTTACTAGTGGCTGATGGCGGAAGCGGTTTGCGGATCATCATCCTCTATGGGACTCCATTTCCCACAGGAACAGCTGACCTAGATAACTCCTATCTTCGCGAGACTGCTCTCATCACTGCCTAGGTTCCGGGATTATCGTCCCAGTGCTCCTCTCCACGCGGGAAATCTGGCCAAGACAATAGCCAAGGACAAGCCAGTGAGTACTTTTGAATGTACTCGCAAACATTAAGAACCCAGGTATAATATAACAATTGAAACTCATGCTCTGAATTATTCCACAATCACACGTCAGTCACGAAAAATCCATGATGCACACAAGCAGGTTATTTGTGTCAAATATGAATATGCAATCAGAGAGTAAAATAATAATGCACCGATCGGGTGTCTGAAGTGACGCCTCGAAAGGATAATGATATAAAGCATACCTCGGTTGGACGTCTGAGCGACACCGCATAAAGGGCTTATAACGTAATTTAAATAACAAGCATGCCATAGTCGGGCGTCTCAGTGACACCACATAAAGGGCTTATAAAGTAATTTAAATAACGAGCATGCCACAGTCAGGCGTCTCGGCGACACCTCATAAAGGGCTTATAAAGTAATTTAAATAATAAGCATGCCACAGTCAGGTGTCTCGGCGACATCTCATAAAGGGCTTATATGAGAGTAATCACAGTGAATATCCAGGAGGTAGAACCGTCCCAAGTATACTCAATAATTCAAATAATGTAAACGGTCAGTCCATAATAATAGTAATCATAATCATCATGTGCCACAAGTCATGATCCATGTTTTGGTTTAGCAAACTTTCCTCCGAAGACCGACACTATGACCGACACTTGACCCATCCCAGACTGTAGTCCCTAACCATGGACACGGCTATTCGAATAGATATAACCTCTGCATAGGGTGTACTCTTTACCCACGAGTAACGGGTTTCTTTAGTCCATCAGGACTAATTCCGTCTACGGACTTTTACTTGAAAACACACCTGACTCGCACACACCAGCTTAACTCCACCGGTGTCTGGAATCACCCACGACACCTGTTAAGCGAAACTCTAAGAGGGGAGGCTACAACCTCGACTAGCATGGGATCACAAAATTTATACCGCGCGCAAACTAGGGGAGCTACCCCTTCGGCTACAACCGAAACACCCATGCCCCCGGACCAGGTGGCATGCCTACCGGCTGCAGTCAGTATCTTCCACCATGGCCTCTCTGTACGGTGTGTGCTAGAAAGGGGTTAACAACTTACTGAACGGTACCCTTCCTGTGGCAGGGACAAGTGGAAGTACGAAACAAGTATGGGGGTTACCGGAACAAGACTCGATCTATGGTCGACTCAGGAGGTTTTAGTTTTCCATGCATGATTAGCATAACAAAAATATTTCAACCGATAGATAGAATCACCACTCCTCATACCTCATCATGCCATACCGGACACAACCGTCCCGATGAGGAACTAGAGATAAGCCCGTGTCTACCCAACACAAAGACACTTCCGGCTTCCTTCCGGTAGGCATGGGAGGCATACGAGGGTGACTACTATCACAAATGTATCCAACTCCAATGGCATAGAAACATTATTATGTGCTCGTAAGTATGATCATAACATCACATAAAAATTAACGGATACTCCGAGTCAAGGTGGTGTTGTAACCGTATCGGATAACACACACAATATTATGCCAGGGTTCAGAATGCTTGCCTTCACGCTGTGGAGAGGCAGGGTGCATTCCAAAACTTTTGAAAGTTTCTTCCTTCTCTCTCCAAAATTCCTATTTTGAAAAAAATCAAATCAACACATAGTTTCAAAACAGTACAAAAAAAGTTGTTTGGAAAATTTTCAAATCAATACGAAAATAAAGTAGACCAAATTTGAGGAACAACAGAAAAAGAATCAAGTTATTTAGACTTATATTTAAAACGTTATAGCCAGTCAAAGTTTAGTCAAATTTCTGTTTTAAATAAAACTAGAAAAAAAGGAAATGTTTCGATGGGCTTACGCTTTCCTCTCAGCGAAGGCGTATTTGGAGGAATACGCCTCCACTTAAAACACGCTTCGGCGGGGCTGGGTCACTGACAGTGGGTCCCTTGGGCCCACTGGTCAGGTTTGACCAGTCGCCTGTGCCTCCTTCCTCCTCTGTCCGAGCGAGGCGGGGCTCCGGCGATCGCCGCCGACGAATGGCGGCTCCCCACGGGGATCCAAGGGTAGGGATGGATCCGCTGGTCTGGGGCGGTCCTCCCGGTGGTCGACAAGCTGGCGGGGACGAAGGGAGTCGCCGACGGCGAGCTCCGCGGCGGGGGTGGCTTCGGGTGGATTTGGGGGAACGAGTTACGGTGGTTCTTGACTGCGTTTGAGAGGCGGGGTAGCTCCGCACAGTCGAGGGGAGTAGAATGGAAGCATAGGATGGACGGGGTGGTCCTGCCTGCGACGAATTGAACCGGAGCGAGGTGGCGGCCGAACTGGCCAGAGATGAGGAAGACGGCCTCCCTCCGTCGTTGGCCGGCTATGGGAGTGCTAGGGGCATGGTACGGGGTTGCCTGAGGGTCTGGATGACTCGGGGCTCCTTTATATAGGCGTTCGAGGTCGGTTCTTCGGCAGTCGTGGATAGGATCACCGGCGAACCGCCATTCCGTAGTTGGGAGTGCGTGGCAGCGACGGGCGCTAGTAGACGAGCTCCTGGATAAGCTCGGGCTGCTCCAGGGGCAGCTGGCGCGCGGCTGTGGCTCAGGCGGCGCCGTCCATGGCAGAGCCCTGCTGTGGCCAGCCGCTAGCCGCCATGGCCGACCTGACGTGGGCGCTGTGGGGCTCCAGGGGTGACTCTGCGGCAAGGGAGGAGCCGGGGTGCATTGGCTGGGCGCGGAAAGGGCCAGAACGGGCGCGGGGGAGGCGGCAGTGGGACGCGGCGACCCGGGCGCACGCACATGCAAAACACGTGCTCTGGCCGCGC
This sequence comes from Triticum urartu, assembly GCF_003073215.2. Classification (NCBI taxonomy): domain Eukaryota; kingdom Viridiplantae; phylum Streptophyta; class Magnoliopsida; order Poales; family Poaceae; genus Triticum; species Triticum urartu. Next base: position 39,629,260 of record NC_053024.1, read on the forward strand.
CCAGGGCATGCACGGTGACTGCTCGACGAAATGCCCTGGTGAGATAGGAGGCTTGTATGCAAACAAAAAAATAACAGGGCTAGGTTAGGGTTAGCTAGGAGCTTAGTGGACATGCTGGTTTGGCAAAGTAAGCAGGTTAACAATGCAAACTAGTGTTCATGCCAATTCTGATCATGCACTCATGGTGCTTGACAGAATGCCAAGGGCATCTAGGCAACTCTTGGGGTGGCCAAACTCTCCAGATTGGGGTCTCTTTAGATGTAGGTGATGATGGCAAGGTTAGTTTGACAAAAATAAAAACTTGTTAGTGCAAGTTTGTGAGAAAACTGATTCTGGACAGAAGGTAAATGGAATCATTGCATGCACTAAACATAGCCCAATGGGTCCACTCTCCTAGACTTAAGGGTTTGGTAGGGTGTGCTATAAGTTTGAAAAAGAATCAAGAGTAAAAGGGCAAGTTACAATATGGTTGCAGTACAATTCACTATGCTGGACCACAATGAAGATTAGGATGATTCACTCAAATTTTTCAAAGAACATCCAGGGGTTTTTGCATAAAGTTGAATAATATAAACCTACTAACATCCCCTAATTTTGGTGGAGGCTAGAAAGAAATATTTAAATAGGTTGTAGTGCAATTATACACACTAGACCAGTTTTGAAAACTTGAGGTAGGGCTCAAAAACTCCAATGAATCAAAGATGTTTTTGCATGAAAGTGATTTTAAAATATCACATGACATCCCCAAAATTTTTGTTGGAATTTTAAATAAATTTATCAAAGAGTTGTAGTTCAAATGGGACCCTAAAAACCAAAGGAAACCATTTTAAAGAAATAAAGATTAGGAAACTTAATTATATAATCAATCCCACTGGTAAAAGAAATGTCTTCTTGAGAGGGTATAAAAGTCCAACAATATACTTGGAAAGTTTTCACTTGGGGTAAAAACTCCACAATAACCAAGAAAGGAATGGTTCTGAGATCAAAAGAAAATCCAGAAAATAAAAGTTTAATTTCCTGGCAAAATTTTAATTGATGAAACAAGGTCAAAATTTTGGGGTGTCACAACACTACGCCCCTTAAGAAAAATCCCGTCCTCGAGATTTGCTAAAAGCTGTTTTGAAAAGAATTACTCCTACCATCTCAAAATAAAAAATCACAAAATAACCGTCTTATTCATTCAATAAAATATGGCTACAGTGAGTGGGCAATAAGTGGCGTAAAACTATAGTGTGGAAGACTGGCGCTGCGTAGAAAATCCATGGTTGGGGAAAACGAGACATCTCTACTTTTGGTTACAAAAAATTTAGAATTAAACTCTAAATTTTCTAAAATACGTTGGTCGTACCCGAGAGCACAGTGCTCCCTCTGGCTGACAGGTGGACCCGGTGCCCACTGTCAGTCTCTCCTTCTTCCTCTGGCTCTTTCTTCTCCCTCTCTCCCGTGCGCTTTCCCACGCGTTCTCCACCAGCGGCGTCTAGCGCGTAGATCATCTAGGCCATACCGCGGTAGTGCACAGCCTGCTAGCTGCCGGTGTAGCGTGCACTCACCTCGCGGGCCAGTGCGCTATCGGCACTGCTCGCGGATTCGCCTCCAAACACCGGCGATTGAGCGACGAGCGACGCTGGTGGACTTTGCCCACCGTACACCGATCTCGAGCTATAAAATGACCGCGGTGCTCCTCTCTTCTTCCTCCCACCTGGCTTCACTTCTCCTTCTCCTTCCTTCTCTTCCATTTCCGTCTGCAGAAGCTCGAGACGAGGCTCTAATGGCGGGGGCGGTGCCGGACTGGTACATGATCCTGGTGTGCGGAGGGCTGGCGGCATTGCTGGGGTTCTTCGTGCTCCTGTGCGCGATGATCCTCGATGATCGTCGTGATGCTGCCGCTCGAGTGTTGGCTCTCCGCGGTGGCGGCGATCACGTGGATTAGGTGCGGTGTCAGGTGCTAATTGCTGTCAGTGTTGGGGACAACTTGTACACGAATAACCACTCACAAAATCTCTCCTTTGGAGACTGTAGGGTGATGTGTGACACCCCAAATTTTTGACCTTGTTTTATTAATTAAAAATTTTGCCAGGAAATTAAAACTTTTATTTTCTGGGCTCCCTTTTTATTTTTGAACCTTTTCCTCCCTTGATTTATGGAGTTTTTCCCCAAAGTGAAAACTTTTCAAATATGTTTTTGGACTTGTTGAACCTCTCAAGAAAAACTTTTCTTTTATTAGTAGAACTAATTACATAATTAATTTGCTTGATCTTTATTTTCTTGAAAAATGGCTTTTCCAAGGTTACATGGCCATATTTGAACTACAACCATTTGATAAATTCACTTAAAGTTCCAACCAAAATTTGGAGATGTCATGTGATGTTTTTAAATCACTTTTATGCAAAAAATATCTTTTATTCTTGTAATATTTTGAGCTCTGCATCAATTTTTCTTCTCTGGTCCAGAGTGCAATTTTGCACTACAACCCATTTAGATATTTCTTTCTAGCCTCCACCAAAATTATGGGATGTTGTAGTAGCATATGATTCAACATTATGCAAAAACCTAGTGCTGTTCTTTGAAAATTTTGAGTGAATCAACCTCTTTTCCATTCTGGTCCAGCCTTGTGATTTCTACTGCAACCCTATTTATTTTTGCTCCAGTAACCTTGTGCCTTCTCCTACTTGTAGACAGCCCTACCAAACCCCTAAGTCCAGGAGCATGCACCCATTTGAATATTTTTGGTTCATGAAATAATGCCATTTATCTCCTGTCCAGAATTGAGTTTTGCAAAACTTGCACTAACAAGTTTGTGCTTTTCACAAACTAACCTCACCACTTTCTTATGCATCTAATGAGACCACCATCTGGAGATTTTCGCGCCTCCAAGAAATGCCTAGGTGCCTGTGGCATTTTGTCAAACACCTTAAGTGCATGAACAGCTTTGACTTGAATTTCGTCATTGCACTGTGAACTTGCACCTCTGATCAAACTAACATGTCCACTAGACTCCCAGTTACTCCTAACCTAGGTCTGCTAAGTGCCAGCCTCACCCAAGCCCTGTGGCAGGCATTGGCATTTCGTCGAGCAAGTTTCGTGCGTGCTCTGGGCGCGAGCAGAGCACGCGTTTTGCACGTGTCGCGCCGAGCCAACGCGTCGCGCCCCTGGTTTTACCCACTGCAGAGCCGTGCCACGCACTCCCCTTCTCACCGCATCACGCCAAGCCGCCCCTCGCCACGTCCCCGGCAAGCCAGGAGCTAGCCGCCACGGCCGCCCGACAGCCCCTGCTCATGTCGGCGCCGCCCGAGCCTCTCCCGCTCGCCACCTGCCCCTGGAACAGCGCGAGCTCATCCACAAGCGTGTCCACTAGCGCTCGTCGCCGCCACGACGCCCTAGCTACAGAATGGCGGTCGCCGGCGACCTTATCCGCGGCCACCGTCGGAACCGACCCCGATCGCCTATTTAAGGAGCCCCGAGCTCGTCTCCGCACGCAGGCAGTCCCAAGCCATCTCCCTAGGACCCCCATTCGCAGCCAATCGACCCGGGGAGGTCTCCTTCCCCATCTCTGGCAACCACGGCCGCCGCCACTTCCTCGTTCATTCCGGCACCACCAGGGCCTCCCCCTTTCCGTTCTCTTCACCAAGAACTCCCTCTTCCTCCCGTGAACCATTCCCCCTGCTCGATTTTGATTGGGACTCACCGCGGGAGAAAAATCACTTTTCCCGACGGCCACCGTCCGCCGTGAAGCTCACCGCCGGCAGCTCCGTCCACCCCCGAGACCGTAACGACTACCGGAGTGACCGTCTCGATCCCCTGAGCCAGCGGGTGACCTCCGTTTCTCGAACGATGCCACCGTTCGCCGGCGAGCATCGCCAGAGTCCCGCCTCCTCTTGGGGCAAAGGAAGAGGGGGGAGGTCGACTAGTCAAACCTGACCAGTGGGTCCCCCGGGCCCACTGTCAGTGACTCACGCGCCGCCCACGCTGGATAAGTGGAAGCGTAAAGGCTTAAGTACGTCTCCTCTGTGCGAAAGCGTAATTCCATTCGAACCGTTTTCTTTTCTGGATTTTCTTTTAAAAACAGATTTTGACCAGAGCTTTGACTGTCTATAACTTTTTAAATATAACTCCAAATGAATTGATTCTTTTTCCTACATCTCTCAAATTCTGTCTAGTTTATTTTAAGATTTATTTGAAAATTTTCCAAACAACTTTTTTGTACTGTTTTTGAAATATGTGTTATTTGCATATTTTTGAAAATAGGATTTTTGAAGAGAAGAAAGCTTTCAAAAGATTTGGAGTGCACCCTGCCTTTCCACACCATGAAGGCAAGCATCTTGAACCCTGGCAAGAATATTTTTGATGTGTTGGTTGACACGTTTATAACACCACCTCATTTCGGAGAACTCGTTATTTTATGTGGTGATACGATCATTTGCATGAATGCATATTAGTGATTTTCCTTGCTGTTGGAAATGAATATACTTGTGATGGTAATCATCATGTGCCTTGCATGCATGCCGGAAAGGAACCGGGAAAGCCTCTGCCTTGGGTAGGAGTGAGCTTGTCGCCGGTCCCCGTCGGGACGGTTATGTCCGGTATGGCATAGTAAGGTATAATGGGTGGTGATTTCGTCGGTTGAAATATATTTGATATACATGTCATGCAGGGAACTCATAAGCCTCCTGAGTCGGCCATAGATCGAGTCTTGTTCCGGTAACCCCCATACTTGTTTCGTACTGCCACTGGTCCCTACCGTAGGTGGGGTATGGTTCAGTAAGTTGTTAACCCTTGTCTTGGCACACACCGTACAGAGAGGCCATGGTGGAAGATACCGGTTGTAGCCGGTAGGCATGCCACCTGGTCCGGGGGCATGGGTGTATCCGGTTGGGACCGAGAGGGGGGCACCCCTTAGAGCGCGCGATAGAAATTTGATCCCATGCTACGCGAGGTTGTAGCCTCCCCACTTAGAGTTTTGCTTAACAGGTGTCATGGGTGATTCCAGACACGAGTAAAAGCTGGTGTGTGCAAGTCAGGTGTGTTTCAATTAAAAGACCGTAGACGGAATTAGTCCGATGGACTAAAGGAATCCGTTACTCGTGGGTAAAGAGTACACTCTCTGCAGAGATATTAAACCTATTCGAATAGCCGTGTCCATGGTTAAGGATTACAGTCTGGGATGGGTCAAGTGTCGGTCTTAGTGTCGGTCTTCGGAGGAGAAACCACTAAACTCGAATATTGATGATGACATGTGATATATGATGGTTATGATTGTTATCATTATGGACTAACCGTTTGCATTGTTTGAAATAATGAATATCCCTGGGACGGTACCACCTCCTGGATATTCACTATGATTATAAGCCCTTTATGCGGCGTCGCTCAGACGCCCGACTGTGGCATGTTCGTTATTTCATTTTCATATAAGCCCTTTATGCGGCGTCGCTCAGACGCCCGACTGTGGCATGTTCGTTATTTCATTTTCATATAAGCCCTTTATGTGGCGTCGCTCAGACGCCCGACTGTGGCATGTTTGTTATTCCATTTTCTCATAAGCCCTTTATGTGACGTCGCTCAGACACCCGACCGAGGCATGTTTGTTATTTCATTTTCTCATAAGCCCTTTATGCGGCGTCGCTCAGACGCCCGACTGTGGCATGCTTGTTATTTTATTTACTTTATAAGCCCCTTACGTGGAGTCGCTAAGACGCCCGACTGAGGCATGCTCACTTTTACTATCCTTTCGAGACGTCGCTTCAGACATCCGATCGATGCCTTTTATTTCTATTCTGTCATTGCATATTCCGGTTGCATATTAATAACCTGCTTGCATGCATCAAGATTTTATTTATGACTGATGATGTGATCATAGAATATTTCAGTGTATGTTGATCAATTATATTATACCTGTGTTCTTAATGTTTGCGAGTACATTCAAAGTACTCACTGGCTTGTCCCTGGCTATTGTCTTGGCCAGATTGCTTGCTTGGAGAGGAGCGTGGCGATGACAGCCTCGGGACCTAAGCAACGTTGATAGCAGCCTCGCGAAGATAGGAGTTAACCTGGTCAGCTGTTCCTGTGGGAAATGGAGTCCCATAGACCGTGGTGATCCACAAACCGCTTCCGCCCTCAACCACTAGAAACCATTTGATGTACTCATAGGCCACAATGGTCTTGTACTACATATTTTGCACTTTTTCTTGGAATTTCTGTAACAAGTCGGTGCCTCATCAGCTAACAGTAATCCTGGGGCTGGTGAGCACAACGGCCCTTTTCTGGAAATTAGAGCCCGGAAAACCGGTCGCGACAAACTTGGTATCAGAGCCAGGCTGACCATTGGCTAATCCTATCTTAGCCGGGTCTATAAACTTAGGCAAACCAACCCACCAAACCATAACCAAAGCCCAGCCAAGCTTCTCGTGCAAGATAGCCACACAGTGACCCAACACCTTTTGGCAATCGGTTGCCAACCTATCAACCTAACATGTCGCTCATGCGCCAGTGACCGAATCCTAAATAGTCTTTTCACAAGCGTGCGAAGGAAAACTCCGTCCCCTTTTCTATAAAAGGGCATGCTAGCCTCAACCCAACACTGCACAACCTCTACCCAAACCGAGCCACAATGCCTGGCCCCGTCGTGCACAATGAGACCACAGCAACCAACCTTGGAGGCTTTGTGACCATACTCGCAAACCTCACCCGTCGTGCCTATGCGTTATAAGAACCCCCGGAATATGTTGTGTACCAAGGACCCATGAGCAGTGAGAGCCGACAATTCTGGGCCACTGTACACATCTACGGTAGGGGTCTAGCGCCCGAGCGTCCCTACAGGTTCACCGGAAGGACAACTTCCTTTGAGCCTCAAGCCATCCAACTAGCTGCTCGAGAGGCTATAGTTCATCTCCGGCACTTGTCGCCCAGAGTTAACTGTCGCTCGTTCCACTACCACCCCAGACATGAAGGGTATGGTAGGCCACCCCAAGTTGCCAACGGAGATCATGAGACAGATCCTGCATTGTTGCATCTAGTGCGCTATGTAGGTGCACTAGAGGAACTGTTCGATCAAATCACCATTGATCTAATCGCAGCTCGTGGAGAGCTGGTTCGTCGAGCCCCGGCGAGAGAAGAGAACGAGCCCAACGCCGACAACCCAGTCGTGCTGTTTGGACACCCGATCAAGTCCCTGAGATCTGCCCCAGCCGTCGGCCAAGGTGCTTTGATGACCCCAGAAGTGCTTCGTCGCCTCTTGGGAGCACACTCCAACGGGGTTGTGGCCAACAATCCCCGAGATGGTCATCATCGCTACCCCGAGCCTGCAGCCCCTCAACCCACTCCAGCTATCCCGACAGTGAGACCCGAAGAGAAGCCTCGACATCCACAAGGCATGCCCGCTTGGATATGAACGAGGTAGACTAATTTACTCGATTAGTACCGAGCCTTAGTACGGCCACGCCCTGTATTTGTGTGTCGCCATGATTGAATGATGTTTGCTTGAGCGCCTCGATTTTTTTACCATGCTTGTGTACGTCGGTGAACGGTTGCATTTTTCTTTGAGCGTACCAAAAACCAACCCCGGCCACACAAAGTTTGTGCCATGAGTAAGCTTTTTGGTTCCAACTAACAGGGAAGATATTTTCGAAAAAACAACCCTTATCAAATCTCGACGACGAGATTTTTCTTAAGGGGGGTAGTGTTGTGACACCCCAAATTTTTGACCTTGTTTTATTAATTAAAATTTTTGCCAGGAAATTAAAACTTTTATTTTCTGGGCTCCCTTTTTATTTTTGAACCTTTTCCTCCCTTGATATATGGAGTTTTTCCCCAAAGTGAGAACTTTTCAAATATGTTTTTGGACTTGTTTAACCTCTCAAGAAAAACTTTTCTTTTATTAGTAGAACTAATTACATAATTAACTTGCTTGATCTTTATTTTCTTGAAAAATGGTTTTTCTAAGGTTACATGGCCATATTTGAACTACAACCATTTGATAAATTCACTTAAATTTCCAACCAAAATTTGGAGATGTCATGTGATGTTTTTAAATCACTTTTATGCAAAAATATCTTTTATTCTTGTAATATTTTGAGCTCTGCATCAATTTTTCTTCTCTGGTCCAGAGTGCAATTTTGCACTACAACCCATTTAGATATTTCTTTCTAGCCTCCACCAAAATTATGGGATGTTGATAGTACCATATGATTCAACATTATGCAAAAACCTAGTGCCGTTCTTTGAAAATTTTGAGTGAATCAACCTCTTTTCCATTCTGGTCCAGCCTTGTGATTTCTACTGCAACCCTATTTATTTTTGCTCCAGTAACCTTGTGCCTTCTCCTACTTGTAGACAGCCCTACCAAACACCTAAGTCCAGGAGCATGCACCCATTTGAATATTTTTGGTTCATGAAATACTGCCATTTATCTCCAGTCCAGAACTGGAGTTTTGCAAAACTTGCACTAACAAGTTTGTGCTTTTCACAAACTAACCTCACCACTTTCTTATGCATCCAATGAGACCACCATCTGGAGATTTTGGCCCATCCAAGAAATGCCTAGGTGCCTGTGGCATTTTGTCAAACACCTTAAGTGCATGAACAGCTTTGACATGAATTTCGTCATTGCACTGTGAACTTGCACCTCTGATCAAACTAACATGTCCACTAGACTCCCAGTTACTCCTAACCTAGGTCTGCTAAGTGCCAGCCTCACCCAAGCCCTGTGGCATGCATTGGCATTTCGTCGAGCACGTTCCGTGCGTGCTCTGGGCGCGAGCAGAGCACGCGTTTTGCACGTGCCGCGCCCGAGCCAACGCGTCGCGCCCCTGGTTTTACCCACCGCAGAGCCGCGCCACGCACTCCCCTTCTCACCGCATCACGCCAAGCCGCCCCTCGCCACGTCCCCGGCAAGCCAGGAGCTAGCCGCCACGGCCGCCCGACAGCCCCTGCTCATGTCGGCGCCGCCCGAGCCTCTCCCGCTCGCCACCTGCCCCCTGGAACAGCGCGAGCTCATCCACAAGCGTGTCCACTAGCGCTCGTCGCCGCCACGACGCCCTAGCTACAGAATGGCGGTCGCCGGCGACCTTATCCGCGGCCACCGTCGGAACCGACCCCGATCGCCTATTTAAGGAGCCCCGAGCTCGTCTCCGCACGCAGGCAGTCCCAAGCCATCTCCCTAGGACCCCCATTGGCAGCCAATCGACCCGGGGAGGTCTCCTTCCCCATCTCCGGCAACCACGGCCGCCGCCACTGCCTCGTTCATTCCGGCACCACCAGGGCCTCCCCCTTTCCGTTCTCTTCACCAAGAACTCCCTCTTCCTCCCGTGAACCATTCCCCCTACTCGATTTTGATCGGGACTCACCGCGGGAGAAAAATCACTTTGCCCGACGGCCACCGTCCGCCGCGAAGCTCACCGCCGGCAGCTCCGTCCACCCCCGAGACCGTAATGACTACCGGAGTGACCGTCTCGATCCCCTGAGCCCGTGGGTGACCTTCGTTTCCCGAACGATGCCGCCGTTCGCCGGCGAGCATCGCCGGAGTCCCGCCTCCTCTCGGGGCAGAGGAAGAGGAGGGAGGTCGACTAGTCAAACCTGACCAGTGGGTCCCCCGGGCCCACTGTCAGTGACTCACGCGCCGCCCACGCTGGATAAGTGGAGGCGTAAAGGCTCAAGTACGTCTCCTCTGTGCGAAAGCGTAATTCCATTCGAACCGTTTTCTTTTCTGGATTTTCTTTTAAAAACAGATTTTGACCAGAGCTTTGACTGTCTATAACTTTTTAAATATAACTCCAAATGAATTGATTCTTTTTCCTACATCTCTCAAATTCTGTCTAGTTTATTTTAAGATTTATTTGAAAATTTTCCAAACAACTTTTTTGTACTGTTTTTGAAATATGTGTTATTTGCATATTTTTGAAAATAGGATTTTTGAAGAGAAGAAAGCTTTCAAAAGATTTGGAGTGCACCCTGCCTTTCCACACCATGAAGGCAAGCATCTTGAACCCTGGCAAGAATATTTTTGATGTGTTGGTTGACACGTTTATAACACCACCTCATTTCGGAGAACTCGTTATTTTATGTGGTGATACGATCATTTGCATGAATGCATATTAGTGATTTTCCTTGCTGTTGGGAATGTATATACTTGTGATGGTAATCATCCTCATGTGCCTTGCATGCATGCCGGAAAGGAATCCGGGAAAGCCTCTGCCTTGGGTAGGAGTGAGCTTGTCGCCGGTCCCCGTCGGGACGGTTATGTCCGGTATGGCATAGTAAGGTATAATGGGTGGTGATTTCGTCGGTTGAAATATATTTGATATACATGTCATGCAGGGAACTCATAAGCCTCCTGAGTCGGCCATAGATCGAGTCTTGTTCCGGTAACCCCCATACTTGTTTCGTACTGCCACTGGTCCCTACCGTAGGTGGGGTATGGTTCAGTAAGTTGTTAACCCTTGTCTTGGCACACACCGTACAGAGAGGCCATGGTGGAAGATACCGGTTGTAGCTGGTAGGCATGCCACCTGGTCCGGGGGCATGGGTGTATCCGGTTGGGACCGAGAGGGGGGCACCCCTTAGAGCGCGCGATAGAAATTTGATCCCATGCTACGCGAGGTTGTAGCCTCCCCACTTAGAGTTTTGCTTAACAGGTGTCATGGGTGATTCCAGACACAAGTAAAAGCTGGTGTGTGCAAGTCAGGTGTGTTTCAATTAAAAGACCATAGACGGAATTAGTCCGATGGACTAAAGGAATCCGTTACTCGTGGGTAAAGAGTACACTCTCTGAAGAGATATTAAACCTATTCGAATAGCCGTGTCCATGGTTAAGGATTACAGTCTGGGATGGGTCACGTGTCGGTCTTAGTGTCGGTCTTCAGAGGAGAAACCACTAAACTCGAATATTGATGATGACATGTGATATATGATGGTTATGATTGTTATTATTATGGACTAACCGTTTGCATTGTTTGAAATAATGAATATCCCTGGGACGGTACCACCTCCTGGATATTCACTATGATTATAAGCCCTTTATGCGGCGTCGCTCAGACGCCCAACTGTGGCATGTTCGTTATTTCATTTTCTCATAAGCCCTTTATGTGACGTCGCTCAGACACCCGACTGAGGCATGTTTGTTATTTCATTTTCTCATAAGCCCTTTATGCGGCGTCGCTCAGACGCCCGACTGTGGCATGCTTGTTATTTTATTTACTTTATAAGCCCCTTACGTGGTGTCGCTAAGACGCCCGACTGAGGCATGCTCACTTTTACTATCCTTTCGAGACGTCGCTTCAGACATCCGATCGGTGCATTTTATTTCTATTCTGTCATTGCATATTCCGGTTGCATATAAATAACCTGCTTGCATGCATCAAGATTTTATTTATGACTGACGATGTGATCATAGAATATTTCAGTGTATGTTGATCAATTATATTATACCTGTGTTCTTAATGTTTGCGAGTACATTCAAAGTACTCACTGGCTTGTCCCTGGCTATTGTCTTGGCCAGATTGCTTGCTTGGAGAGGAGCGTGGCGATGACAGCTTCGGGACCTAAGCAACGGTGATAGCAGCCTTGCGAAGATAGGAGTTAACCTGGTCAGCTATTCCTGTGGGAAATTGAGTCCCATAGACCGTGGTGATCCACAAAGCGCTTCTGCCCTCAACCACTAGAAACCATTTGATGTACTCATAGGCCACAATGGTCTTGTACTACATATTTTGCACTTTTGCTTGGAATTTCTGTAACAAGTCGGTGCCTCATCAGCGAACAGTAATCCTGGGGCTGGTGAGCACAACGGCCCTTTTCTGGAAATTAGAGCCCGGAAAACCGGTCGCGACATGATGGGAGGGTGATCAGTTAAATGTAACATGGGTACGTGGTTTTTTGGCAATTAGTGCATGTGGTTGAGCGATTGTGAGTCTGCTGTCGTGGTGCTGCGTGAATAAAATCTATGTCGTGAAGAGATATACGTTGCAGCAACTCAGGGAAAAGAAATCTCACTTCAGAATTAATCGCGAGTGGATTTAGTTAAATCAAAATTAGTAGCAGTAAAAACTACTCACATTAATTGAATAGGAATATTTGATTTGTCGCACAACTCAGGATACCACGCGTACGCTACAACACACAAATAACTGCTAGAATAATAAACATAGAGGTGATGTCTATAATGAAAATGGTAAATGGACAGGGTCCCGACAAAACGTCTCCGGTACTGGGGCACACTCTTCTTCTATCGGGGGAAGTGGATTGACTAGTCGAGGAATGCGTCTCTCCTGGTCGGGCCTCAGGGGTCTTCCGATGGCGATCTGAGGATTTAAATCAGCGAGGCTCTGGAGATAACCCATTACTCGCTTGGTCAAACGCTCTTGAGCGATGACATACTGTGCAAGGTTGGCCAGCACTGGGTCTCTCTCAATTCGTCCACCAGGAAAAGATGCTACTTCTCCGGGTGCTGCACGACTCGGAAAGTAATAATACCCTCGATCGCTGGCATAGGGTACCGCGAATCGAAGGCGGGCAAGTGCTTCGTATGCCACTGCTTCTATGGCCATTTGCGGGGTCAGCGTAGATTTCCCCACGAAGGAGACTTCCGTAGGGTCTTGGTTTGGGTTTGTGGGAGGGATGTGCACCACTTCCCAACATTTCGAGGTGGAAGGGATGATCCTCGACTTGAGCAATTCGTACTGGGGTGGATGGGTAGCACTCATGGTACTACAGGTAAAGTCCCACAATATTTTAACAAAACTACCTGGAGTTGCATCTGGGGTTCTCAGATAAATACTAGGGCTCGGCATGGCAAAGGAACGGTTGAGGGGGTTGTGCACAAGGTGAGGGATACTCGGTAAGGTCACAAGGTGGCCTTTTATATAGCATCTGGGCTGAGTTATTTATCACGGTGAGGGGCAACTATTCTGTCGGTTCGGCTCTATGGGGTCGGGTCAAAGACACAGATACACATATCTCACAAAAGTGACATATTACTGTGGGGGTCGTCGGGGTTGGTTTTTGGTAGCTACGCCCGGAAAAATGCAACCGTGCACCAACACACTTATGCATGGTTATAATTTAAAATAGGGACGCACAACATTTAATTATGGCGATACAAGGTTACACAATTGCAGGGTGTGGACATACCAAGATTCGATACTACTCGAGTGACTTAGTCTACCTCGTTAATATCTAAGCGGGCTTGCATTGTGGCCGTCAAAGCTTCTCCACGAGTTTCACTGTCGGGGTTAGCTGGAGGGGGTTGAGGGACTGCAGGGTCGGGGTGGCGATGATGACCATCGCGGGGATTGTTGGCCACAACCCCGTTGGAGCGTGTTCCCAAAAGGCGACGAAGCGCTTCTGGGGATACCAGAGTACCTTAGCCGATGGCTGGGGCTGACCTCAAGGTCTCGATCGGTTGCCCGAACAGCACGACTGGGTTGTCGGCGCCGGGCTCATCTTCTCTCCTTGCTGGGGCTCGGCAGATCAGTTCTCCATGGGCTGCTCTAGTGCACTTACATAGCGTACCAGATGCAACAATGCAGGATCCGTCTCGTGATCTCCGTTTGCAACCTGGGGTGGCCTACCATACCCGTCATGGTTGGGGTAGTAGTAGAACGAGCGACAGTTAACTCTGGGCGACAAGTGCCTGAGTTGAACTATAGCCTCTCGAGCTGCTAGTTGGATGGCCTGTGGCTCAAAGGAAGTTGTCCTTCCGGTGAACCTGTAGGGGCGTTCGGGCGATAGAACCCTACCATAGACGTGCAAAGTGGCCCAGAATTGACGGCTCTGACCGCTCATGGACCCCTGGTAAACAACATATTCTGGAGGCTCTTCTAACGTGAAGGCACGGCGGGTGAGGTTTGCTAGCACGGTCACAAAACCTCCAAGGCTGGTTGTTGTGCTCTCGTTGTGAACAATGGGTCCTGGCATTTTAGCTTGGTTTGGGGCAGAGGCTGTGCTGTGCTGGTTTGAGGTTTGCGTGCCCTTTTTATAGAAAAAGGGAACGGAGTCTTCCTTCGCACGCTTGCGAATGGGACAATTTAGGTGTCGGTCACTGGTGCGTGATCGACAAGCTAGGCTGATAGGTTGGGCACCGATTGCCAAAAGTGTCGGGGTCACCGTGTGGCTATCTTACATAAGAAGCTTGGCCGGGGTTAGGCTAAGGTCTGGTGGGATGGTTAACCTAGGTTTTTTGACCTGGCTAAGATAGGATCAGCCAATGGTTAGCCTGGCTCTGGTACCAAGTTTGTCAGGACCGGATTTTCGGGATATTAATTTCCCAGAAAATGGCCCTTGTGCTCACCAGCCCCAGGATTACTGTTAGCTGATGAGACACCAACTTGATACATAAACTCCAAGAAAAGTACAATATATGTAGTACAAGACCATTCTGGTCCATGAGTACAACAAATGCTTACTAGTGGCTGATGGCGGAAGCGGTTTGCGGATCATCAGTGTCTATGGGACTCCATTTCCCACAGGAACAGCTGACCTGGATAACTCCTATCTTCGCGAGACTGCTCTCATCACTGCCTAGGTTCTGGGACTGTCGTCGCAGTGCTCCTCTCCACGCGGGAAATCTGGCCAAGACAATAGCCAGGGACAAGCCAGTGAGTACTTTTGAATGTACTCGCAAACACTAAGAACCCAGGTATAATATAACAATTGAAACTCATGCTCTGAATTATTCCACGATCACACGCCGGTCACGAAAAATCCATGATGCACACAAGCAGGTTATTTGTGTCTAATATGAATATGCAATCAGAGAGTAAAATAATAATGCACCGATCAGGTGTCTGAAGCGACGGCTCGAAAGGATAATGATATAAAGCATACCTCAGTCAGACGTCTGAGCGACACCGCATAAAGGGCTTATAACATAATTTAAATAACAAGCATGCCATAGTCGGGCGTCTCAGCGACACCACATAAAGGGCTTAAAGTAATTTAAATAACGAGCATGCCACAGTCGGGCGTCTCGGCGACACCTCATAAAAGGCTTATAAAGTAATTTAAATAACAAGAATTCCACAGTCGGGTGTCTCGGCGACACCTCATAAAGGGCTTATATGAGAGTAATCACAGTGAATATCCAGGAGGTAGAACCATCCCAAGGATACTCAATAATTCAAATAATGTAAACGGTCAGTCCATAATAATAGTAATCATAATCATCATGTGCCACAAGTCATGATCCATGTTTTGGTTTAGCAATCTTTCCTCCGAAGACCGACACTCGACACTTGACCCATCCCAGACTGTAGTCCTTAACCATGGACACGGCTATTCGAATAGATATAACCTCTGC